>NW_017191963.1:0-10527 GCF_001704415.2 Capra hircus
TCGGGAGTGTGTCTGAGCGGGCTGAGTGCCATGCTAGGGTCACCTAGTCGAGGGCACCTTGCACATCCAATGGGCCCAGGCGAGTAGCTATGGACGCGGGCCCTTCGGTTGAGATATCCAAAGCAGGGAACAAAGCTAGCTCTGTCAGAAGGAGGAAAACAGCAATGGGATGGATTTTCAAGCAGTTGCTAAGTCACACCACGTTAGGGCTCCCCGGGAAAAGAAATGCAAATTTTGGCCTCTAGGCCCAGTATCCAGATGTGTGCACAGGATATTTTTCCCCACAGGATCCAAGAATGTTCCAGACAGACCTAAGCTCACTAGCTCTCTCCTGCAGAGGAAATGAAATATTGTTGCTGAACCACGAAAAGATGCTGGGATTCTGGCTTATGGAGGAGAAGAATTCAATCCAGGGCCAAGACGAGGCTTGATTGCTCAGAGCTTTTGTGCAATAGAGTTTTATTAAAGTAAAAGGAGATAGAGAAAGCTTCTGACAGAGACATCACAAGGGGCAGAAAGCGTACCCCCTTGCTAGTGTTGGTAATGAAGTTATATACTCTCCAATAAGTTATGACAACGAACAAAAGAATGTCTGGAGGTTGTAAAGACTCACTAGACCTACTCCATAATTGACATTTTCAGATACAGGATTAGCCAGAAGGTTTTTTCCAGAGACCGTCCTCAAGAAGGATGCATGATTGTTATATAATCCTAAGGAATGTAGAGGGAAAACAGTTTGTCCTTTCTTCCTCCTTGAGAATTCTAGACCCCTCTCTCCTTGGGGACCCTTGAACTTCTTAGAAACCTGCCTTGGCAATGACTCTCTCAGAAACATGATTGAACAGCCGTTTGGAGCTTCTTTGACTTTCCCTGGAGGGAGGGAGCCTCCCTGAGCACAGGGCCTCAGGGGCCATGGCCAATGAAAAAGAATCTCCCAGCAAGTGCTTTTCAGCCCTGTGTGGCTCTCAGCCACAGGAGTCTGAGAAAACTCTCTTCCTTGGAGGAAGGAAAGGCAGCCCAAGAGTGTGTTTTCAGGCCTGTATCTTGCAGCAAGTGTTTGGCTTGTTAGACAGAAGACCTGCAGGCCTGTTCCAACAGACTCAATGCCAGAATCAGGGTCTTGTGTCTCCCTGCAGTTTCCTGGCCTTGCAAACACATTCCTAGGTGAGAGCAGTCCTGCCCATGGGGAAGCAGGCTGCGGGAGTGTGTCTGAGGGGGCCAGGTGTCATGCTGGGGTCACCTGGTCGAGGGCACCTTGCACCTCCAATGGACCCCAGGCAAGGAGTTGCAGGCCACCTCCTTGCTTCTGAAATCCCAAAATGGGGAGCAAAGCTCGCTCTGTCAGAGGGAAAAAAACAGCAACAGGATGGATTTTCAACCAGTTGCTAGGGCTGTTCTGCGTTAGGGCTCCAAGGAAGGAAAATGCGAATTTTAGCCCCTACGACTGGTATCCAGGTGGGCTCCCAGGATGATTTCCCCGCAGGATCCAAGAACGTTCCAGACAGACCTGGGCTCACTAGCTCCCTCCTGCAGAGGAAACATGAGAGAACAGCTATTTGGAGGTTGCTTTGACTTCCCCGGGAGGGTAGGATCCCTCCCTGTGTGCAGGGCCTCAGGGGCCATTGCTGCTGAGAAATGCCCTCGAAGCCAGACCTTTCCAGCCTTGTATGACTCAGCACGGAGGAGACTGGAAAAGCTCTCTTCCTTGGAGGAAGGAAAGGCAGCCCCAGAGAGTGTGTTTCACACCTGTATCTTGCAGCAAGTGTTTGGCGTCTCAGACGTCAGACCTCCAGGCCTGCTCCAACGGCCTCAGTTCCAGAGTCAGGGCCGTGTGTCTCCCTGCATTTTCTGAGCCTTGGGAACACATTCCTAGGTCAGAACAGTCCTGCCCATGGGGAAGGAGGCTGCGGGAGTGTGTCTGAGGGGGTCGGGTGCCATGCTGGGGTCCAATAGACCCAGTACCTCCAATAGACCCCAGGACAACAGCGGTGGGGCTCCCCCTGGCTTCCGAAATGCCAAAGCGAGAAGCAAAGCTAGCTGTATCAGAAGGAAGAAAAGAGCAATCGGATGGATGTTCAGGCTGTTGCTGGGCCGCACCACTTCAGGGTCCCCCCGAGAGGAACAGGCGCCCTGTGGCCCCTAGGTCCGATATGCAGGTTAACACACAGGGTGTGTCCCCATAGGAGCCAAGAATTTTCCTGACAGACCTAGGCTCACTAGAGCTCTCCCACAGGGCAAAAGGGGTAGAACAGACTGTGGATGTGACTCTGCCTTTCACAGCGAGCATGGGGCCCTCCCTACAGCCCCGGGCTCCAGGGAAAATTGTCCCTGAAAAATGACCTCCAAGAAGCGCTTTTTCCAGCAGGCTGGGATGCAGAGTTCACAGGATGCGGGGAAAGTGATCGTCCTTCAGGGAAGAAGAGGCAGCCACCCAGTGTGTGTTTGCAAGCCTGTATTTGGAAGAAACTGGTTAGCTTCTTCAAGGGGAGACCTCCAGGTCTGCTCAGAGGACCGAAATTCCAGAGGCAGCACCATGAATCTCCCCTGTCCTTTCTGAGCCTTGGAAAGACATTCCTAGCTTATAGCGGTATTGCTCATGAAGAAGCAGGATGCAGGAATGTGTCAGACATGACTGGGTGCCTTCCTGGGTTCAGCTCCGTGAGGGGCCTTTCCACTCAAATTAGGTCCCATGCCTCCTTGGGGAGGAAGGGGGGCCGCTTGCCTCCAAATTGCCAAAGGCTGGAACAAAGCTAGTTCTATCAGAGGTAAGAAAAGAGCAATTGGATGGATGTGGAAGCTGTTGCTGGGCCGCACTGCTTCAGGCCCCCCACCCCTCTGCCCCCGAGAGAAACAGGCGCCCTGTGGCCCCTAGGTCCTGGATGCAGTTTCACACATAGAATGTGTCCCCATAGGAGCCAAGAATTTTCCTGACAGACCTAGGCTCACTAGAGCTCTCCTACAGAGCAAAGGGGATGGGACAGATGTGTGGCTGTGGCTCTGCCTTTCCCTGGGAGTGTGGAGCCGCTCCCTATGGCCCCGGGCTCCAGGGGAAGTTGCCCCTGAATAATGACCTCCAAGAAGCGCTTTTCCAACTGGCTGAGACGTGGAGTTCTCAGGATGCAGGGAAAGCGAGTGTCCTTCGGGAAGCAAAGGCAGTCACCTGTTATCATGACTTACTAGAATAGTAGGTACCTTCTCCGGTTGGGCAGAGGCCTTCCCTACCTGATCTGAAAAAGAAAACGAAGTAGCTCGCTGATTTGAGAAATAATTCCCAGACTTGGGTTTCCAACCAGTATAGAATCCGACAATGGCCCTGTCTTTGTAGCCGCGTTAATTAACAGGTATGTGAAGCTCTAAATATCAGTGGAAATTACATACAGCATATAGGCCCCAGTGTTCTGGAATGGTGGAAAGAAAACAACCAAACTCTTGAAGAGACACTTTCAAAATGGATCATAGAGACTGACTGTACATGGATGGGCTTGCTTCCGGCAGACTTACTCATATTACGGGTAACCGCACGTTCCGATAGTTGTTGTCCTTATGAAATTTTCTATGGGAGACCCCCTCCCACAGTGAGGCAGGTGTTAGCAGATTTGCCACAAGTAAGGGGGTGGGATTTCACAGCAGATGGAACAATTAGGTAAGGTAATAAATCAGGTAACTAAGTTTGTATAAAAAAGAATATCATTCCCCCTTGAGGAACAGATTCATGAATTTGTGCTCAGTGATCAGGTGTGGCTCAATGACTGGAAACACAATTCCTTGGCCTGACATCGGAAAGGTCCTTATACTGTTGTTTTAGCCACAATTCTGAAAGAGATGGGAATACCAGACCACCTAACTGCCTCTTGAGAAATCTGGATGAAGGTCAGGAAGCAACAGTTAGAGTAGGACATGGAACAACAGACTGGTTCCAAAAAGGAAAAAGAGTATGCAAAGGCTGTATATTGTCACCCTGTTTATTTAACTTCTATGCAGAGTACATCATGAAAAATGCTGGGATGGAAGATACATGAGCTGGAATCAAGATTGCCTGTAGAAATATCAATAAACTTAGATATGCAGATGACACCACCATTATGGATTAATGTGAAGAGGAACGGGTATGTCGGGGAACTTCTTGAGTTGCAGCAAGGGTGTGAAGGACCCTTTGGAAGTTCCAGAGGTTAGGTGTGGTTAGTCTCGAGATGCCTCAGCAGAAATGGGCCTCATGTCGCCTGGAATGGAGAGGCTCCTGATATTCCCGAGTTTCAGCAGGTGCTCTCGAGTTACGACAGGGACTTCAGGGACCCGCTCTGGCGGCCGCAGGAAACGCCAGTCATCATGCGTGTTGCTAGGGGCCTCTCGTGATTCCTCTCCCGTCGATGCCGGGGCCTAAGACCTTGTGTGGAGTCGGGGCCGGAACCTGAGGATTCCTCTCCAGTGCTGACATGGATTTTGTGGTACTTCTCGAGTCTCCACAAGGGAGTCAGGCCTCGTCTCGAGTGGGGGCATGAGCGTGACATTTCCTCCCATGCTGTAGCAGCAGTGTCACGCTTCCCCATCCCTGGACCAAGGGATCTGTGTCTTTCCCTCGAGTCTTTCCCACTAGGCTTTCCCACAGGGCTGTCCCACGTGTGACGGTGGTGTGAGTCGATCCTCGGCATGAAGGCCAAGGCAGTGCAGGGAAAACAGGTTCCTGTGGAATGGACTGAGACATCTGGGTGAGTCTCGGAATGGTGGCACGACCCTGCAGTTCCTCTCCCCTTTCCTTTGGAGAGCGCCTCCTCTTGAGATGCGATGGGAATGCCGGGAATTCTTTCCCGACCAATCATGGAAAGGATCGCACATCTCGAGCTACGAGCCGGAAACGGAGCTCCTCTGGATGTGGCCGGGACACTCGTGCTTCCTCTTGAGTGGAGACGGGTATGTCGGGGAACTTCTTGAGTTGCAGCATGACTGTGAAAGACTCTTTGGAAGTTCCAGAGGTCACGTGTGATTAGCCTCGAGACACCTCAGGGGAAACGGGCCTCATCTTGCCTGGAGGGGAGAACCACCTGGATTTTACCGTGTTGCGGCAGGTGCTTCTCGACTTACGACGGGGACCTCAGGGACCCGCTCTGGTGGCCTCAGGAAATTCCAGTCCCCATGCGAGTTTGCTCCGGGCCCTCTCCGGATTCCTCTTCCGTCGATGCCGGGGCCTCAGACCTTACATAGAGTCGGTGCAGTAACCTGAGGATTCCTCTCCAGTGCTGACATGGATCTTGGTGTACTTCTGGAGTCTCCCCAGGGGAGTCAGTCCTCGTCTCGAGTGGGGGCATGCACGTGCGACTTTCCTCCCGTGCTGTAGCAGCAGTGTCGGCTCTTACCTTCGCGTGGATCAAGGGATCTGTGGCTTTCCCTCAAGGCTTTCCCACGAGGCTTTCCCACGAGGCTTTGCCACAGGGCTGTCCCACGTGCCACAGTGGTGTGAGTCGATCCTTGGCTTGAAAGTCGAGTCAGTGCGGGGAAACAGGTTTCCCTGGAATAGACTGAGACATCTGGGGGACTCGGAGAATGGTGGCATGTCCCTGGAGTTCCTCTCACCTTTCCTGTGGAGAACGCCTCCTCTTGAGATGCGACGGGAACGCCGGGAATTCTTTCCCGACAGCACAGGGAAAGGATCCCTCCTCTCGAGCTATGAGGGGGAAACGGGGCTCCTCTGGATGCGGGCGGAACTATCGTGCTTTCTCTTGAGTGGAGACGGGTATGTCGGGGAACTTCTTGATTTGCTGCAAGGGTGTGAAGGACCCTTTGGAAGTTCCAGAGTTTAAGTGTGCTTAGCCTTGAGATGTGTCAGCGGAAATAGGCTTCATTTTGCCTGGAGGGGAGAACATCCTTGATTTTCTCCAGTTGCGGCAGGTGCTCTCGACTTACGACGGGGACCGCAGGGACCCGCTCTGGTGGCCTCAGAAAGGCCAGTCAAGATTCAAGACACACTGGAGAGGGAGAGACATCACGAGAGGCTCCCGAGCAACTCGCATGGGGACTGGCCTTTCCTGAGGCCACCAAAGCGGGTCCCTGAGGTCCCCGTCGTAAGTCGAGAGCACCTGGCGCAACTCGAGAAAATCCAGGAGGTTCTCCCCTCCAGGCGAGATGAGACCCATTTGCGCTGAGGCATTTCGAGGCTAATCACACCTAACCTCTGGAACTTCCAAAGGGCCCTTCACAACCCTTGCCTGCAACTCAATAAGTTCCCGACATACCCGTTTCCACTCGAATGGAAGCACAAGAGTCCGCCCACAACCAGAAGAGCCCGTTTCAGTCTCATAGCTCGAGAGGAGGGATCCTTTTCCCTGCGTGGTCGGGAAAGAATTTCCGGCGATCCCGTCGCATCTCAAGAAGAGGCGCTCTCCACAGGAAAGGCGAGAGGAACTCAGGGTCGTGCCACCATTCCCAGAGCCCCCAGATGTGTCAGTCGATTCCAGGGAAACCTGTTTTCCCCCCAATGCCTCGACTTTCAAGCCGAGGATCGACTCAGACCTCGGTGGCACGTGGGACAGCCCTGTGAAGAGCCTAGTGGGAAAGCCTCGTGGGAAAGCCTACAGAGAAAGCCACAGATCCCTGGATCCACGCAAAGGGAAGCGTGACACTGCTGCTAAAGCTCGGGAGGAAAGCGCACGTGCACGCCACACTCGCGACGAGGACTGACTCCCCTGGGAGACTCCAGAAGTACCCCAAGATCCATGTCAGAACTGGAGAGGAATCCTCAGGTTCCAGGCACCGACTCCACACAAGGTCTCAGGCCCCGGCATAGACGGGAGAGGAATCAATAGAGGCCCCCGAGCAACTCGCATGGGGACAGGCCTTTCCTGAGGCGAGCAGAGCGGGTCCCTGAGGTTCCCGTCGTAAGTCGAGAGCACCTGCAGCAACTCCGAGAAAATCCAGGAGGTTCTCCCTCCAGGCGAGATGAGGCCCATTTCCGCTGAGGCGTCTTGAGGCTATTCGCAACTTAACCTCTGGAAGCTCCAAAGGGTCCTTCACACCCTTGCTGCAACTCAAAGAAGTTCCCCGACATACCCGTCTCCACTCGAGAGGAAGCACGAGAGTCCCGCCCAAATCCAGAGGAGCCACGTTTCCACCTAATGGATCGAGAGGAAGGGATCCTTTCCCTGCGTGTTCGGGAAAGAATTCCCCGCGTTCCCGTCGCATCTCAAGAGGAGGTGCTCTCCACAGGAAAGGCGAGAGGAACTCCAGGGTCGTGCCACCATTCCCAGAGTTCCCAAATGACTCAGTCCATTCCAGGGAAACCTGTTTTCCCTGCACTTCCTCGACTTTCAAGCAAGGATCGACTCACACCACGGTGTCACGTGGACAGCCCTGTGGGAAAGCCTCGTGGGAAACCCTCGTGGGAAAGCCTCGAGGGAAAGCCACAGTTCCCTTGATCCACGCGAAGGGAAGTGCGACACTGCTGCTACAGCTCGGGAGGAAAGCGCACGTGCATGCCCCCACTCGAGACGAGGACTGACTCCCCTGAGGAGACTCCAGAAGTACCCAAGATCCATGTCAGCACTGGAGAGGAATGCTCAGGTTCCGGCACCGACTCTACACAAGATCTTAGGCCCGGCATCCACGGGAGAGGAATCCTGAGAGGCCCCCGAGCAACTCGCATGGGACTGGCCTTTCCTGAGGCCACCAGAGCGGGTCCCTGAGGTCCCCGTCATAAGTCGAGAGCACCTGCCGCAACTCGAGAAAATCCAGGAGGTTCTCCCTCCAGGCGAGATGAGGCCCATTTTCGCTGAGGCGTCTCGAGGCTAATCAACCTAACATCTGGAACTTCCAAAGGGTTCTTCACACCCTTGCTACAACTCAAGAAGTTCCGCGACATACCCGTCTCCACCCGAGTGGAAGCACGAGAGTTACGCCCACATCCAGAGGAGCCTCGTTTCCGCCTCCTAGCTCGAGAGAGGGATCCTTTCCCTTCGTGGTGGGAAAGAATTCCCGTCGTTCCTGTCGCATCTCAAGTGGAGGCGCTTTGAACAGGAAAGGCGAGAGGAACTCCAGGGTCGTGCCACCATTCCAGAGTCCCCAGATGTCTCAGTCCATTCCAGGGAAACCTTTTTTCCCTCCACTGCCTCGACTTTCAAGCCGAGATCGACTCACACCACGGTGGCACGTGGACAGCCTGTGGGAAAGCCTCGTGGAAAGCCTCGTGGGAAAGCCTCGAGGGAAAGTCAGAAATCCTTGATCTACGCGAGGGAAGCATGACACTGCTACTACAGCTCGAGAAGAAAGCGCATGTGAAGACGCCCACTAGAGACGAGGACTGACTCCCCTGGGAGACTCCAGAAGTACCCCAAGATCCATGTCAGCACTGGAGAGGAATCCTCAGGTTCCGGCACCGACTCCACACAAGGTCTTAAGCCCCGGCATCGAAGGAGAGGAATCCCGAGAGGCCCCCGAGCAACTCGCAGGGGGACTGGCCTTTCCTGAGGCCACCAGAGCGTGTCCCTGATGTCCCGTCGTAAGTCAAGAGCACCTGCCGTAAGTCGACACAATTCAGGAGGTTCTCCCCTCCAGGGAGATGAGGCCCTTTTCCCTGAGGGGTCTCGTGTCTAATCACACTGAACCTCTGGAACTTCCAAAGGGTCCTTCACACCCTTGCTGCAACTCAAGAAGTTCCCCACATACACGTCTCCATTCGAGAGGAAGCTCGAGAGTCCCGCCCACATCCAGAGGAGCCCCGTTTCCGCCTCCTAGCTCGAGAGGAGGGATCCTTTCCCTGCGTGGTGGGGAAAGAATTCCTCGTGTTCCTGTCGCATCTCAGAGGAGGCGCTCTTCTCAGGAAAGGCGCGAGGAACTCCAGGGTCGTGCCACCATTCCAGAGTCCCCCAGATGTCTCAGTCCATTCCAGGGAATCCTGTTTTTCTTACACTGCCTCGACTTTCAAGCCGATGATCGACTCACACCACGGTGGCACGTGGGACAGCCCTGTGGGAAAGACTTGTGGGAAAGCCTCGAGGGAAAGCCCCTGATCCCTTGATCCACACGAAGGGAAGCGTGACACTGCTGCTACAGCTCGGGAGGAAAGCGCACATGCATGACCCCACTGGAGACGAGGACTGACTCCCTGGGGAGACTCCAGAAGTTCCCAAAGATCCATGTCAGCACTGGAGAGGAATCCTCAGGCTCCGGCACCGACTCCACACAAGGCCTTAGGCACCGGCATCGACGGAGAGGAATCCCGAGAGGCCCCCGAGCAACTCGCATGCGACTGGCCTTTCCTGAGGCAACCAGAGCGGGTCCCTGAGGTCCCCGTGGTAAGTCGAGACAACCTGCCGCAACTCGAGAAAATCCAGGAGGTTCTCCCCTCCAGGCGAGATGAGGCCCATTTCCGCTGAGGCGTCTCGAGGCTAATCACACCTAACTCTGGAACTTCCAAAGGGTCCTTCACACCCTTGCTGCAACTCAAGAAATTCCCCGACATACCGTCTCCACTCGAGAGGAAGCACGAGAGTCCGCCCACATTCAGAGGAGCCCCGTTTCCGCCTCCTAGCTCGAGAGGAGGGATCCTTTCCCTGCGTGGTCGGGAAAGAATTTCCGGCGTACCCATCGCATCTCAAGAGGAAGCGCTCTCCACAGGAAAGGCGCGAGGAACTCCAGGGTCGTGCCACCATTCCAGAGTCCCCCAGATATCTCAGTCCATTCCAGGGAATCCTGTTTTCCCTGCACTGCCTCGAGTTTCAAGCCGAGGATCGACTCACACCACGGTGGCACGTGGACAGCCCTGTGGGAAAGCCTTGTGGGAAAGCATCGAGGGAAAGCCACAGATCCCTTGATCCATGCCAAGGAAGCGTGACACTGCTGCTACAGCTCGGAAGGAATGCGCACGTGCATGCCCCGACTCGAGACGAGGACTGACTCCCTGGGGAGACTCCAGAAGTACCCCAAGATCCATGTCAGCACTGGAGAGGATACTCAGGTTCCGGCACCGACTCCACACAAGGTTTTAGGACCCGGCATCGACGGGAGAGGAACCCTGAGAGGCCCCCGAGCAACACGCATGGGGACTGGCCTTTCCTGAGGCCACCAGAGCGGTCCCTGAATTCCCCGTCGTAAGTCGAGAGCACCTGCGCAACTCGAGAAACTCCAGGAGGTTCTCCCCTCCAGGCGAGATGAGCCCATTTCCGCACAGGCGTCTCGAGGCTAATCACACCAGCCTCGGTAAATTCCAAAGGGTCCTTCACACCCTTGCTGCAGCTCAAGAAGATCCCCGACATACCCGTCTCCGCTCGAGAGGAAGCAGGAGAGTCCTGCCACATCCAGAGGAGCCCCGATTCCGCCTCAAAGCTCGAGAGGAGGAATCCTTTCCCTGCGTGCGCGGGAAAGAATTCCCGGCGTTCCCGTCACATCTGAAGTGGAGGCACTCTCCACAGGAAAGGCGAGAGGAACTCCAGGTTCGTGCCACCATTCCAGATTCCCCAGATGTCTCAGTCCATTCCAGGGAAAACAGTTTTCCTTGCACTGCCTCGACTTTCAAGCCGAGGAGCGACTCACACCACGGTG
>NW_017191964.1:0-10526 GCF_001704415.2 Capra hircus
TTCCTCGAGGCTTCCTACGAGGCTTTCCCACCGAGGCTTTCCACAGGGCTGTCCCACGTGCCACCGTGGTTTGAGTCGATCCTCGGCTTGAAAGTCGAGACAGTGCAGGGAAAACAGGTTTCCCTGGAATGGACTGAGACATGTGGGGGATTCTGGGAATGGTGGCACGACCCTGGAGTTCCTCTCGCCTTTCCTGTGGAGAGCGCCTCCTCTTGAAATGCGCCGGGAACGCCGGGAATTCTTTCCCGACTACGCAGGGAAAGGATCCCTCCTCTGATCTATCAGGCGGAAAAGGGCTCCTCTGGATGTGGGCGGGACTCTCCTGCTTCCTCTCGAGTGGAGTCAGGTATGTTGGGGAACTTCTTGAGTTTGCAACAAGGGTGTGAAGGACCCTTTGGAAGTTCCAGAGTTTAGGTGTGATTAGCCTCGAGACGCCTCAGCGGAAATGGGCCTCATCTCGCCTGGAGGGAAGAACCTCCTGGATTTTCTCGAGTTGCGGCAGGTGCTCTCGACTTGAGACGTTGTCCTCAGGGACCCGCTCTGGAGGCCTCTGGAAATGCCAGTCCCCATGGGAGTTGCTCGGGGGACCTCTCGGATTCCCTCCCGTCGATGCCGGGGCCTAAGACATTGTGTGGAGTCGGTTCGGTAACCTGAGGATTCCTCTCCAGTGCTGAAAGGATCTTGGGAACTTCTGGACTCTCCCCAGTGGAGTCAGTCCTCGTCTCGAGTGGGGGCATACAAGTGCGCTTTACTCTCGAGCTGTAGCAGCTTGGTAACGCTTCCCTTCGCGTGGATCCTGGGATCTGTGGCTTTCCCTCGAGGCTTTCCCACGAGGCTTTCCCACGAGGCTTTCCACAGGGCTGTCCCACGTGGCAACGTGGTGTGAGTCGATCATCTGCTTGAAAGTCGAAACAGTGGTAGGGAAAACAGGTTTCCCTGGAATGGACTGAGATATCTGGAGGACTCTGGGAATGGTGGCACAACCCTGGAGTTCCTCACGCCTTTCCTGTGGAGAGTGCCTCCTCTTGAGATGCGACAGGAACGCCGGGAATTCTTTCCCGACCACGCAGGGAAAGGAACCCGTCTCTCGAGCAAGGAGGCCGAAACGGGTCTCCTCTGGATGTGGCGGGACTCTCGTGCTTCATCCTGAGTGGAGTCGGGTATGTCGGGGAACTTCTTGAGTTGTAGCAAGGGTGTGAAGGACCCTTTGGAAGTTCAGAAGTTAGGTGTGATTAGCCTCGAGACGCCTCAGCGGAAATGGGCCTCATCTCGACTGGAGGGGAGAACCTCCTGGATTTTCTCGAGTTGCGGCAGGTGCTCTCGACTTGAGACGTTGTCCTCAGGGACCCGCTCTGGAGGCCTCTGGAATGCCAGTCCCCATGGGTTTGCTCGGGGACCTCTCGGATTCCTCTCCCGTCGATGCCGGGGCCTAAGAAATTGTGTGGAGTTGGTTCCGTAACCTGAGGATTCCTCTCCAGTGCTGAAAAGGATCTTGGGAACTTCTGAAGTCTCCCCAGTGGAGTCAGTCCTCGTCTCGAGTGGGGGCATACAAGTGCGCTTTACTCTCGAGCTGTAGCAGCATTGTAACGCTTCCCTTCGCGTGGATCAAGGGATCTGTGGCTTTCCCTCGAGGCTTTCCTACGAGGCTTTCCCACGAGGCTTTCCCACAGGGCTGTCCCACGTGTCACCGTGGTGTGAGTCGATCCTCGGCTTGAAAGTCGACGCAGTGCAGGGAAAACAGGTTTTCCTGGAATCGACAGAGACATCTGGGGGACTCTGGGAATGGTGGCATGACCCTGGAGATCCTCTCGCCTTTCCTGTGGAGAGCGCCTCCTCTTGGAATGCGACGGGAGGGCCGGGAATTCTTTCCCGACCACGCAGGGAAAGGATCCCTCCTCTATAGCTAGGAGGCGGAAACGGGGCTCCTCTGGATGTGGGCGGGGACTTTCGTGCTTCGTCTCGAGTGGAGACGGGTATGTCGGGGAACTTCTTGAGTTGCAGCAAGGGTGTGAAAGACCCGTTGGAAGTTCCAGAGGTTAGGTGTGACTAGCCTCGAGACGCCTCAGTGGAAATGGGCCTCATCTCGCCTGGAGGGGAGAACCTCCTGGATTTTCTCGAGTTGCGGCAGGTGCTACTCGACTTACGACGGGGACCTCAGGAATCCGCTCTGGTGGCCTCAGGAAAGGCCATTCCCCATGCGAGTTGCTCGGGGGGCCCTCTCGGGATTCCTCTCCCATCGATACTGGGGCCTAGGACCTTGTGTGGAGTCAATTCCGGAACCTGAGGATTCCTCTCCAGTGCTGACATGGATCTTGGGGTACTTCTGGAGTCTCCCAGGTGAGTCAGTCCTCATATCTATTGGGGGCATGCATGTGCAATTTCCTCCAGAGCTGTAGCAGCAGTGTCACTCTTCCCTTCGCGTGGATCCAGGAATCTGTGGCTTTCCTTGGAGGCTTTCCCACGAGGCTTTCCCACGAGGCTTTCCCTCGACGTTTTCCCACTGGGCTGTCCCACGTACCACCGTGGTGTGAGTCGATCCTCGGCTTGAAAGTCGAGGCAAGGCTGGGAAAACTGGTTTCCCTGTTATGGACTGAGCATCTGGGGGACTCTGGGAATAGTGGCACGACCCAGGAGTTCCTCTCGCCTTTCCTGTGGTGAGCGCCTCCACTTGAGATGCGACGGGATCGCCGGGAATTCTTTCTCGACCACACAGGAAATGAATCCCTCCTCTGGAACTATGAAGCGGAAACGGGGCTCCTCTGGATGTGGGTGGGACTCTCGTGCTTCCTCTCGATTGGAAACGGGTATGTCGAGGAACTTCTTGTGTTGCAGCAAGGGTGTTAAGGACCCTTTGGAAGTTCCAGAGGTTAGGTGTGATTAGCATCGAGACGCCTCAGGGGAAATGGGCCTCATCTCGCCTGAAGGGGAGAACCTCCTGGATTTTCTCGAGTTGCGGCAGGTACTGTGGACTTAAGACGGGGACCTCAGGGACCGCCCTGGTGGCCTCAGGAAATGCCAGTCCCCATGCGAGTTGCTCGGGGGCCTCTCGGGATTCCTCTCCCCATCGATGCCTTGGGCCCTAAGACCTTGTGTGGAGTCAGTTCCGGAACCTGAGGATTCCTCTCCAGTGCTGCACATGGATCTTGGGGTACTTCTGGAGTCTCCCCAGGGGAGTCAGTCCTCTACTCGAGTGGGGGCATCCACGTGCGCTTTCACCCGAGCTGTAGCAGCGGTGTCCCGCTTCCCTTTCGCGGTGGATCAAGGGATCCATGGCTTTCCATCGAGGCTTTCCCACGAGGCTTTCCCACGAGTCTTAACCACAGGGCTGTCCACGTGTCATCGTGCTGTGGGTCGATCCTCGGCTTGAAATTTGAGGCAGTGCAGGGAAAACAGGTTTCCCCTGGAATGGACTGAGACATCTGGGGGACTCTGGGAATGGTGGCACGACCCTGGAGTTCCTCTCGCCTTTCCTGTGGAGAGCGCCTCCTCTTGAGAATGCGCAGGGAACGCCGGGAATTCTTTCCCGACACGCAGGGAAAGGATCCCTCCTCTGGATCTATGCAGGCGGAAACGGGGCTCCTCTGGATGTGGGCGGACTCTCGTGCTTCCCTCTCGAGTGGAGTCAAGGTATGTTGGGGAACTTCTTGAGTTGCAGCAAGGGTGTGAAGGACCCTTTGGAAGTTGCCAGAGGTTAGGTGTGATTAGCCTCGAGACGCCTCAGCGGAAATGGGCCTCATCTCGCCTGGAGTGGGAGAACCTCCTGGATTTTCTCGAGTTGCGGCAGGTGCTCTCGACTTGAGACGGTGATCCTCAGGGACCCGCTCTGGTGGCCTCTGGAAATGCCAGTCCCCATGCGGAGTTGGCTCGGGGACCTCTCGGGATTCCCTCTCCCGTCGATGCGTGGGCCTAAGACCATTGTGTGGAGTCGCTGCCGTGAAACGCTGAGGATTCCTCTCCCAGTGCTGAAAAGGATCTTGGGAGTACCTTCTGGGACTCTCCCCAGTGGAGTCAGTCCTCGTCTCGAGTGGGGGCATACAAGTGCGCTTTACTCTCCGAGCTGTAGCAAGCAGTTGTCACGCTTACCTTCGCGTGGATCAAGGATCTGTGGCTTTCCCTCGAGGCTTTCCCCACGAGGCTTTCCCACGAGGGCTTTCCCACAGGGCTGTCCCACGTGGCAACGTGGTGTGAGTCGATCATCTGCTTGAAAGTCGAAACAGTGCAGGGAAAACAGGTTTCCCTGGAATGGACTGAGATATCTGGAGGACTCTGGGAATGGTGGCACAACCCTGGAGTTCCTCACGCCTTTCCTGTGGAGAGTGCCTCCTCTTGAGATGCGACAGGAACGCCGGGAATTCTTTCCCGACCACGCAGGGAAAGGAACCCGTCTCTCGAGCAAGGAGGCCGAAACGGGTCTCCTCTGGATGTGGGCGGGACTCTCGTGCTTCATCCTGAGTGGAGTCGGGTATGCCGGGGAACTTCTTGAGTTGTAGCAAGGGTGTGAAGGACCCTTTGGAAGTTCCAGAAGTTAGGTGTGATTAGCCTCGAGACGCCTCAGCGGAAATGGGCCTCATCTCGCCTGGAGGGGAGAACCTCCTGGATTTTCTCGAGTTGCGGCAGGTGCTCTCGACTTGAGACGTTGTCCTCAGGGACCCGCTCTGGAGGCCTCTGGAAATGCCAGTCCCCATGGGAGTTGCTCGGGGACCTCTCGGGATCCCTCTCCCGTCGATGCCGGGCCTAAGACATTGTGTGGAGTCGGTTCCGTAACCTGAGGATTCCTCTCCAGTGCTGAAAAGGATCTTGGGGAACTTCTGAAGTCTCCCCAGTGGAGTCAGTCCTCGTCTCGAGTGGGGGCATACAAGTGCGCTTTACTCTCGAGCTGTAGCAGCATTGTAACGCTTCCCTTCGCGTGGATCAAGGGATCTGTGGCTTTCCCTCGAGGCTTTCCCACGAGGCTTTCCACGAGGCTTTCCCACAGGGCTGTCCCACGTGGCAACGTGGTGTGAGTCGATCCTCTGCTTGAAAGTCGAAACAGTGCAGGGAAAACAGGTTTCCCTGGAATGGACTGAGATATCTGGAGGACTCTGGGAATGGTGGCACAACCCTGGAGTTCCTCACGCCTTTCCTGTGGAGAGTGCCTCCTCTTGAGAATGCGACAGGAACGCCGGGAATTCTTTCCCGACCACGCAGGGAAAGGAACCCGTCTCTCGAGCAAGGAGGCCGAAACGGGTCTCCTCTGGATGTGGGCGGGACTCTCGTGCTTCATCCTGAGTGGAGTCGGTATGCCGGGGAACTTCTTGAGTTGTAGCAAGGGTGTGAAGGACCCTTTGGAAGTTCCAGAAGTTAGGTGTGATTAGGCCTCTAGAAGCCTCAGCGGAAATGGGCCTCATCTCCCCTGGAGGGGAGAACCTCCTGGATTTTCTCGAGTTGTGGCAGGTGCTCTCGACTTACGACGGGGACCTCAGGGACCTGCTCTGGTGGCCTCAGGAAAGGCCAATCCCCATGCGAGTTGCTCAGGGCCTCTCGGGATTCCTCTCCCGTCGATGCCGGGGCTTAAGACCATGTGTGGAATCGGTGTCGGAACCTGAGGATTACTCTCCAGTGCTGACATGGATCTTGGGGAACTTCTGGAGCCTACCCAGGGGACTCAGTCCTCGTCTCGAGTTGGCGGCATCCACGTGAGATTTGCTCCCGAGCTAAGCAGCAGTGTCACGCTTCCCTTCGCGTGGATCAAGGGATCTGTGGCTTTCCCTCGAGGCTTTCCCACGAGGCTTTCCCACGAGGCTTTCCCACAGGGCTGTCCCACGTGCCACCGTGGTGTGAGTCGATTCTCGTCTTGAAAGTCGAGGCAGTGCAGGGAAAACAGGTTTCCCTGGAATGGACTGAGACATCTGGGGACTCTGGGAATGGTGGCACAACCCAGGAGTTCCTCTCGCCTTTCCTGTGGAGAGCGCCTCCTCTTGAGATGCGACGGGAACCCCCGGGAATTCTTTCCCGACCACGCAGGGAAAGGATCCCTCCTCTCGAGCTAGGAGGCGGAAACGGGACTCCTCTGGATGTGGGCGGGACTCTCGTGCTTCCTCTCGAGTGGAGACGGATATGTCGGGGAACTTGTTGAGTTGCAGCAAGGGTGTGAAGGACCCTTTGGAAGTTCCAGAGGTTAGGTGTGATTAGCCTCGAGACCCCTCAGCGGAAATGGGCCTCATCTCGCCTGGAGGGGAGAACCTCCTGGATTTTCTCGAGTTGTGGCAGGTGCTCTCGTGTTATGACGGGGACATCAGGGACCCTCTCTGGTGGCCTCAGGAAAGGCCAGACCCCATGCGAGTTGCTCGGGGCCTCTCGGGATTCCTCTCCCGTAGATGCAGTCGCCTAAGACCTTGTGTGGAGTCGGTGCCGGAACCTGAGGATTCCTCTCCAGTGCTTACATGGATCTTGGGGTACTTCTGGAGTCTCCCAGGTGAGTCAGTCCTCATATCTATTGGGGGCATGCATGTGCAATTTCCTCCAGAGCTGTAGCAGCAGTGTCACTCTTCCCTTCGCGTGGATCCAGGAATCTGTGGCTTTCCTTGGAGGCTTTCCCACGAGGCTTTCCCACGAGGCTTTCCCTCGACGTTTTCCCACTGGGCTGTCCCACGTACCACCGTGGTGTGAGTCGATCCTCGGCTTGAAAGTCGAGGCAAGGCTGGGAAAACTGGTTTCCCTGTTATGGACTGAGCATCTGGGGGACTCTGGGAATAGTGGCACGACCCAGGAGTTCCTCTCGCCTTTCCTGTGGTGAGCGCCTCCACTTGAGATGCGACGGGATCGCCGGGAATTCTTTCTCGACCACACAGGAAATGAATCCCTCCTCTGGAACTATGAAGCGGAAACGGGGCTCCTCTGGATGTGGGTGGGACTCTCGTGCTTCCTCTCGATTGGAAACGGGTATGTCGAGGAACTTCTTGTGTTGCAGCAAGGGTGTTAAGGACCCTTTGGAAGTTCCAGAGGTTAGGTGTGATTAGCATCGAGACGCCTCAGGGGAAATGGGCCTCATCTCGCCTGAAGGGGAGAACCTCCTGGATTTTCTCGAGTTGCGGGCAGGTAATGTGGACTTAAGACGGGGACCTCAGGGACCGCCCTGGTGGCCTCAGGAAATGCCAGTCCCCATGCGAATTGCTCGGGGGCCTCTCGGGATTCCTCTCCCGTCGATGCCGGGGCCTAAGACCTTGTGTGTAGTCGATGCCGGAACCTGAGGATTCCTCTCCAGCCCTGACATGGATCTTGGGTACTTCTGGAGTCTCCCCAGGGAAGTCAGTCCGCGTCTCGAGTCGGGGCATGCACGTGCGCTTTCCTCCCGAGCTGTAGCAGCAGTGTCGCGCTTCCCTTTGCGTGGATCAACGGATCTGTAGCTTTCCCCTCGAGGCTTTCCCAGGAGGCTTTCCCACGAGGCTTTCCCACAGGGCTGTCCCACGTGCCACCGTGGGTGTGAGTCGATCCTTGGGTTGAAAGTCGAGGCAGTGCAGGGAAAACAGGTTTCCCTGGAATGGACTGAGACATCTGGGGGACTCTGGGAATGGTGGGCCCGTCCCTGGAGTTCCTCTCGCCTTTCCTGTGGAGAGCGCCTGCCGGAAGCCTTTGTGAGGAATCCCGCCCGTGACAAGGTCATGAGGAAGGAAGCTGACATACGCAAGGCGTGCTCAGACTTCAGGGGCCCCTCTGGAAATTCCTAAGCATGTACCCCAACAAAAATCTGCCGGCTTTTGTGCTCTGCTTTTCCACTCTTCTGACATTTTCTGGAAAAAGTCAATTCAGGGCTTTAGTCTTCTGCATTTGAAAGAGTGTTTCAATCCAAAAAACCCCTCCGATGGCTTTCTAGCCTGCCTGCAGGACTCTGCAAGTGTGTTTGTTTGAGGCCTCCTGACCGCAGGAGGCACAGGAAGCTTAAAACATCCTAGGAATGTAGGGGCTTCCGAGGAGTCAAAATCTTTAGAATAGGACTGATTATAAGTTTCATTTGTTGAGTCAATGTTTGCTGCCAAATTTTCATATCCTTTATTTTTAGATATAGTTGGTATATAGAAAAACAAGTAGTAGACCTAGTATTTAGCAACATTAGATCCTCGAGTTAAGTACCTTCTTTGTTATATCCCACTGCACCTTTGTTCTATCGCACTGCACCTTTGTTCTATAGAGATGTAACTTTAATGCTTTAAGGAGATGCAGATTAATAAAAAACACTTCAGGGGAAACAAAATTAACATTCATTAAGGAAGAGAGCTAAAAAGTGTTAACAAGCCTCTTGGCCAGAAGATAATGTAAATCACCAGAGACCTTTTGTATACAAAATGATGTATAGAAAGAGTCTGCGCTGCGAACGCTACATAATTCTGTGTTACCATTGATCTCCATGTTTTATCAAAAGTATAAAAGGCCTTCTGAACAATAAAGGATTGGACCAGTTTCTCGAACTAGTCTCTCGGCCTAGTTTCTTGGGACTCTGGATCCCCCCATGTCTCCTCTCTCTCTTCTTCTTCTCCCCTTCCCTCTCTCTGCTCTTTACTTTAACTTCAGGCTGAATCTCCATCTGGGGGCGCGGAGGCTCGCCAGGTCTACTTACTTGCCCGGCTGTTAAGACCCGCACGAAAGGGAGCTTAAGGCGAGGCACCCTTAGATATTCAAGCGGGCGCCGGTGGCCAAACGTAGATGGTGCAAATTCCTTGTCTGGAATTTTAATGGCCTTCCGTGAAAACCAAGCTATTCAGCCCTCTTCCTCCACTTAATCTTCTTATTACACTATAGTTTCTTAACCTAATCTTACATTAATAAACAAACAAGTCTTTCCACCAACGCCGTCCACCTTCGAATTCCCTGGATCCACCGGGCTGGACCCTGGCAAGCGCCTCCACTTGAGATGCGACGGGAACGCGGGAATTCTTTCCCCACACGCAGGAAAAGGATCCCTCCTCTCGAGCTAGGAGGCGAAACGGGGCTCCTCTGGATGTGGGCGGGACTCTCGTGCTTCCTCTCGAGTGGAGACGGGTATGTCAGAGGAACTTCTTGAGTTGCAGCAAGGGTGTGAAGGACCCTTTGGAAGTTCCAGATGTTAGATGTGATTAGCCTCGAGACGCCTCAGCGGAAATGGGCCTCATTTCGCCTGGAGGGAGAACCTCCTGGATTTTCTCGAGTTGCGGCAGGTGCTCTCGACTTACGACGGGACCTCAGGACCCGCTCTGGTGGCTCAGGAAAGTCCAGTCCCCATGCGAGTTGCTCGGGGGCCTCTCGGGATTCCTCTCCCATCGATGCCGGCCCTAGATCTTGTGTGGAATCGGTGCCGTAACCTGAGCATTCCTCTCCAGTGCTGACATGGATCTTGGGTACTTCTGGAGTCTGCCCAGGGAGTCAGTCCTCGTCTCGAGAGGGGGCATGCACGTGCGCTTTCCTCCGAGCTGTAGCAGCAGTGTCGCGCTTCCCTGCGCGGATAAAGGGATCTGTGGCTTTCCCTCGAGGCTTTCCCACAGGGCTGTCCCACGTGCCACCGTGGTGTGAGTCGATCCTCGGCTTGAAAGTCGAAACAGTGCAGGGGAAAACAGGTTTCCCCTGGAATGGACTGAGACATCTGGAGGACTCTGGGAATGGTGGCACGACCCTGGAGTTCCTCTCACCTTTCCTGTGGAGAGTGCCTCCTCTTGAGATGCGACAGGAACGCCGGGAATTCTTTCCGAAAACGCAGGAAAGGAACCCGTCTCTCGAGCAAGGAGGCGGAAACGGGGCTCCTCTGGATGTGGGCGGGACTCTCGTGCTTCCTCTCGAGTGGAGACGGGTATGTCGGGGAACTTCTTGAGTTGCAGCAAGGGTGTGAAGGACCCTTTGGAAGTTCCAGATGTTAGGTGTGATTAGCCTCGAGACGCCTCAGCGGAAATGGGCCTCATCTCGCCTGGAGGGGAGAACCTCCTGGATTTTCTCGAGTTGCGGCAGGTGCTCTCCACTTACCGGGGACCTCAGGGACCTGCTCTGGTGGCCTCAGGAAAGGCCAATCCCCATGCGAGTTGCTCAGGGGCCTCTCGGGATTCCTCTCCGTCGATGCCCGGGCGTAAGACCATGTGTGGAGTTGGTGTCAGAAACCTGAGGATTCCTCTCCAGTGCTGACATGGATCTTGGGTACTTCTGGAGTCTCCCCAGGGACTCAGTCCTCGTCTCGAGTGGGCGTGCACGTGCTCTTTCCTCCGAGCTGTAGCAGCAGTGTCACGCTTCCCTTCCCGTGGATCAAGGATCAGGGCTTTCCCTCGAGGCTTTCCCGAGGCTTTCCCACGAGGCTTTCCCACAGGACTCTCCACCGTGCCACCGGTGTGAGTCGATCCACGGCTTGAAATTCGAGGCAGTCTAGGGAAAACAGGTTTCCCTGGAATGGACTGAGACATCTGGGGACTCTGCGAATGTGGCACGACCCTGGAGTTTCCTCTCGCCTTTCCTGTGGAGAGCGCCTCCTCTTGAGATGCGACGGGAATGCCCGGGAAATTCTTCCCGACCACGGGAAAGGATCCCTCCTCTCG
>NW_017191965.1:0-10526 GCF_001704415.2 Capra hircus
GAGGAACTCCAGGGTTGTGCCACCATTTCGAGAGTCCCCCAGATATCTCCGTCCATTCCAGAGAAAACTGTTTTCCCAGCACTGCCTCAACTTTCAAGCCGAGGGTAGACTCACACTACAGTGGCACGTGGGCAGCCCTGTGGAAAGCCTCGTGGGAAAGCCTCTTGGGAAAGCCTCGAGGGAAAGCCACAGATCCCTTGATCCACGCTAAAGGAAGCGTGACACTGCTGCTACAGCTCGGAGGAAAGTGCACGTGCATGCCCCCACTCGAGACGAGGACTGACTCACCTGGGGAGACTCCAGAAGTACCCCAAGATCCATGTCAGCACAGGAGAGGAATCCTCAGTTTCCGGCACCGACTCCACACAAGGTTTTGGGCTCCAGCATCTACGGGAGAGAAATTCCGAGAGACACCCGAGCAACATTCATGTGGACTGGCCTTTCCTGAGTCCACCAGAGCGGGTCCCTGAGGTCCCTGTCGTATGACGAGAGCACCTGCCCCAACTCGAGAACGTCCAGGAGGTTCTCCCTTCCAGGCAAGATGAGGCCCATTTCCAATGAGGCGTCTGGAGGCTAATCACAACTAACCTCTGGAACTTCCAAAGTGTCCGTCACACCCTTGCTGCTACTCAAAATGTGCCTCGACATACCCGTCTCCACTCGAGAGGAAGAACGAGTTCCCTCCCACATCCAGAGGAGCCCCGTTACCGCCTCATAGCTGGAGAGGAGGGACACTTTCCCTGCGTGGTCGGGAAAGAATTCCCGACGTTCCCGTCGCATCTCAAGAGGAGGCCCTCTCCACAGTAAAGGCCAGAGTAACTCCAGGTTCGTGCCACCATTCCCAGAGTCCCCCAGATGTCTCCGTCCATTCCAGGGAAACCTGTTTTTCCAGCACTGCCTCAACTTTCAAGCCAAGGGTCGACTCACACTACAGTGACACGTTGGACAGCCCTGTGGGAAAGCCTCTTGGGAAAGCCTCGTGGGAAATTCTCGAGGGAAAGACTCGAGGGAAAGCCACAGATCCCTTGATCCACGCTAAAGGAAGCATGACACTGCTGTTACAGCTCGGGAGCATAGCACACGTGGATGCCCCCACTCGAGACGAGGACTGACTCCCCTGGGGAGACTCCACAAGTACCCCAAGATCCACGTCAGCACTGGAGAGGAATCCTCAGGTTCCGGCTCCGACTCCACACAAGGTCTTAGGCCCCGGCATCGACGGGAGAGGAATCCCGAGAGGCCCCAGGCAACTTTCATGGGAACTGGCCTTTCCTGAGGCCACCAGAACGGGTCCCTGAGGTCCCCGTCTTAGGTCCAGAGCACCTGCCGCAACTCGAGTAAATCTAGGAGGTTCTCCCCTCCAGGCGAGAAGGGCCCATTTCCGCTGCGGCATCTCGAGGCTAATCACACCTAACCTCTGGAACGTCCAAAGGGTCCTTCACACCCTTGCTGCAACTCAAGAATTTCCCCGACATACCCGTCTCCACTCGAGAGGAAGCACGAGAGTCCCGCCCACATCCAGAGGAGCCCCGTTTCCGCCTCCTAGCTCGAGAGGAGGGATCCTTTCCCTGCGTGTCGGGAAAGAATTCCCGGCATTCCTGTCGCATCTCAAGAGGAGGCGCTCTCCACAGGAACCGCGAGAGGAACTGCATTATCGTGCCACCATTCCCAGAGTCCCCCAGATGTCTCAGTCCATTCCAGGGAAACCTGTTTTCCCTGCACTGCCTCGACTTTCAAGCCGAGGATCGACTCACACCACGGTGGCACGTGGGACAGCCCTGTGGGAAAGCCTCGTGGAAAGCCTCGAGGGAAAGCCACAGATCCCTTGTTCTACGCGAAGGAAGCGTGACACTGCTGCTACAGCTCGGGAGGAAATTGCACGTGCATGCCCCCACTCGTAACGAGGACTGACTGCCCTGGGGAGACTCAAGAAGTATCCCAAGATCCATGTCAGCACTGGAGAGGACCCTCAGCTTCTGGCACCGACTCTACACAAGGTCTTAGGCCCCGGCATTGACGGGAGAGGAATCCCGAGAGGCCCCTGAGCAACTCGCATGGGGACTGGCCTTTCCTGAGGCCACCAGAGCGGGTCCCTGAGGTCCCCGTCGTAAGTCGAGAGCACCTGCCGAAACTAGAGAAAATCCAGGAGGTTCTCCCTTCCAGGAGAGATGAGGCCCTTTCCGCTGAGACATCTCAAGGCTAATCACGCCTAACCACTGGAACTTCCAAAGGGTCCTTCACACCCTTGCTGCAACTCAAGAAGTTCCCCGACATACCCGTCTCCACTCGAGAGGAAGCACGAGGTCTCGCCCACATCCAGAGGAGCCCCGTTTCCGCCTCCTAGCTCGAGAGAAGGGATCCTTTCCCTGCGTGTTCGGGAAAGAATTTCCGGCGTTCCCGTCGCATCTCAAGAGGAGGCGCTCTCCACAGGAAAGGCGAGAGGAACTCCAGGGTCGTGCCACCATTCCAGAGTCCCGCAGAGGCTCACTCCATTCCAGGGAAACCTGTTTTCCCTGCACTGCCTCAACTTTCATGCCGAGGATCGACTCACATCACGGTGGCACGTGGGACAGCCCTGTGGGAAAGTCTCGTGGGAAAGCCTCGTGGAAAGCCTCGACGGAAAGCCTCAGATCCCTTGATCCACGCGAAGGGAATCATGACGCCGCTGCTACAGCTCGGGAGGAAACCGCACGTGCCTGCCCCCACTCGTAAGAGGACTGACTACCCTGGGGAGACTCCAGAAGAATCCCAAGATCCATGTCAGCACTGGAGAGGAATCCTCAGGTTCCGGCACGGATCCACACAAGGTCTTAGGCCCCGGCATCGACGGGAGAGGAATCCCGAGAGGCCAATAAGCAACTCGCACGGAGAGTGGCCTTTCCTGAGGCCACCAGATACGGTCCCTGTGGTCCCCATCGTAAATCGAGAGCACCTACCGCAACTCGAGAAAATCCTGTAGATTCTCCCCTCCAGGCTAGATGAGGCCCATTTCCGCTGAGGCGACTCGAGGCTAATCACATCTAACCTTTGGAACTTCCATAGGGTCCTTCACACCCTTGCTGCAACTCAAGAAGTTCCCCGACATACCCTTGTCCACTCGAGAGGAAGCGCGAGCGTCCCTTGCACATCCAGAGGAGGCCCTTTTCCTCCTTGTAGCTCGAGATGAGGGATCCTTTCCCTGCGTGGTCGGAAAGAATTCCGGCATTCCCGTCGCATCTCAAGAGGAAGCGCTCTCCACAGGAAAGGCGAGAGGAACTCCAGGGTCGTGCCACCAATCCAAGAGTCCCCCAGAGGACTGAGTCCATTCCAAAGGAAACTCTTTTACCTGCACTGCCTTGACTGTCACGCCGAGGATCGACTCACACCACGGTGGCACGTGGGACAGCCCTGTGTGTTAGCCTCGTGGGAAAGCCTCATGGGAAATCCTACAGGGAAAGCCACACATCCCTTGATCACCCGTCGGGTAGCATGACACTGCTGCCACCTTTAGGGAGAAAGCCCACGTGCATTTCCCCACTCGAGACGAGGACTGACTCCCCTGGGGAGAGTCCAGAAGTACCCAAAAATCCACGTCAGCACTGGAGAGGAATCCTCAGTTTCCGGTCCCAACTCAACACAAGGTCTTCGACTCGGGAAATGCAAGCATTTAAAAGATCTCTCCTTTGGAGCCTCGAGGGGCTCGGGGCTTCTCTGGATGTGGGCGGGACCCTCGTGCTTCCTTTGAGTGTAGACGGGTGTGTCGGGAAAGCTCTTGAGTTGCAGCAAGTGTGTGAAGGAACCATTGGAAGTTCCAGAGGTTAGGTGTGCTTAGCCTCTAGATGCGTCAGTGGAAATAGGCCTCATTTTGCTGTAGGGGAGAACCTCCTGGATTTTCTCGAGTTACGGCAGGTGCTCTCGAATTACGACGGGGACCTCAGGGACCCGGTCTCGTGGCCTCAGGAAAGGCCAGTCCCCATGCAAGTTGCCAGGGGACTCTCGGGATTCCTCTTGGGTCGATGCCGGGGCCTAAGACCTTGTGTGGAGTCGAGGCCGGATCCTGAGGATTCCTCTCCAGTGCTGACATGGTTCTTGGGTACTTCTGGAGTCTCCCCAGGAAGTCAGTCCTCGTCTCGAGTGTGGGCATGCACGTGCGCTTTCCTCCCGAGCTGTAGCAGCAGTGTCACGCTTCCTAACGCGTGGTCAAGGGATCTGTAGCTTTCACTCAAGTCTTTCCTTCAAGGCTTTCCCAAGAGTCTTTCCCACAGGGCTGTCCACCTGCCACCAGGTGTGAGTCGATCCTCGGCTTGAAAGTCGAGGCAGTGCAGGGAAAACATGTTCCTCTGGAATGGACTGACATCTGGGGGACTCTTGGAATGGTGGTACGACCCTGGAGTTCCGCTCGCCTTTCCTGTGGAGAGCGCCTCCTCTTGAGATGGGACGGGAACGCCGGGAATTCTTTCCCGACCAAGCAGGGAAAGGATCCGTCATCTCGAGGTCCGAGGCATAAACGGGGCTCCTCTGGATGTGGGCGGGACCCTCGTGCTTCCTCTGGAGTGGAGACGGTATGTCGGGAACTTCTTGAGTTTCAGCAAGGTTGTTAAGGAACCTTTGGAATTTCCAGAGTTTAGGTGTGATTAGCCTCGAGAGCCTCAGCGGAAATTGGCCTCATCTTGCCTGGTGGGGAGAACCTCCTGGATTTTCTCGAATTGTGGCAGGTGTTCTCAACGTACGCTGGGACCTCAGGAACCCGCTCTGGTGGCGTCAGGAAAGGCCAGTTCCCATCCGAGTGGCTACGGGGCCTCTCGGATTCCTCTCCGTCGATGGTGGGGCCTAAGACCTTGTGTGAAGTCGAGGCCGGTACCTGAGGATTCCTCTCCCGTGCTGACATGGTTCTTGGGGTACTTCTTGAGTCTCCCCAGGGGTGTCAGTCCTCTTCTCAGCGGGATCATGCAAGAACGCTTACCTCCCGAGCTGCAGTAGCAGTGTCACTCTGCCCGTCGCGTGGATCAAGAGATCTGTGTCTTTCCCTCGAGGTATTTCCCACGGGGCTTTCCTCGAGGCTTTCCCACGAGGCTTTCCCACATCGCTGTCCCACGTGCCACCGTGGTGCCAGTCGATCCTCGGGTGAAAATCAAGGCAGTGCAGGGAAAACAGGTTCCTCTGGAATGGACTGAGACATCTGGGGACTCTTGGAATTGTGGCACGACCCTGGAATTCCTCTCGCCTTTCCTGTGGAGAGCGCCTCTTCTTGAGATTCGGTGGGAACGCCGGGAATTCTTTCCCGACCAAGCAGGGAAAGTGCCGTGGTCCAGCCCCGGTGGATCCAGGGTGATTCGAAGGTGGGGACGTAGTCGTCGTCTTTGGAAATATACATATTTAATCCCAGATATAAAGAGATTAGAAATGGATAGTGTAGTAGGAAGATTATTGGAGAAAAAGAGGCTGAATAACTTGGATTACGTGGAATAACATCCATCCTCCAGTAGAGAATTCAGCCAGAAAAACGGAGCAAAAAAGAAGCGACATGGGGGAATCAGTCTTTCCGGAAACTGATCTGATTTCTTTATTTTTGGTTTTGCTTGTATACCTCTTGTTACACATAGGATGAATACAGAGTCACGCAGGAGTCGGCATCCTGACCTTTATCAAAATCAGGTGCTTCACATAAATGTATAAAAAAAAGGTCTTAGGGATCTTACATCATCTTCTGGCCATGAATGAGACCTGCTGACATTTTATGATCCTTTCTTTCTGATAACCAAATAAACTTATTTCTTCCAAGGGTGTTTTTTCTTAAACCAGGCACCACCCTCCAAATAAAGTTACATTCCTATAGGGTGAGGGTGTAGTGAGTTACAATCAAGAAAGGAATTATTTTAACCCAAGGTTAACATGATTAGTCTTAAAGGTGAATTCTTATTTCTCCTATATGCTTAAAGGTTAATACTTATTTCTCCTATATACTAGTTATATTCATTATAAGGGTAGGGAACATGGAGATTTATCAGCAAACATCAGCCTAACAAATGAAAATCCTTTCATCAATTCTCCCTTAAGATCTATTTAGTCTTAAGATATGATAAAGTTACATTCTTACATAGAAAGGACACAGTGATATATAACAAAGTACAGTGATCTATTACAAAAGTGAAAATCCATTAACTCAAAAAGTCTAGTATTGCTAACATCAAAAACTGCTATATTTCCTTTGCTATATTCCAAATACATTGATTAATATATTCCCAAGTGCCTAAGGATATGGAGGCCTGGTGGCAATCATTGACTCAACAAGAAGAAAAAGTCCTATGCTAATTAAGACTCTCAAAATACTCCAAAACTCTCTGTGCTGTTTACAGTTGAGAGGTAGTAAACAATCTTGTGCCTAGTGGCAGCAGTATGGATAATCCTGTCACACAAGCTGGTCTGTCAGCAGAGAGGTTTGACCTAAAATATCCTTGTCCCACCCAGAGCAGGGAATTAGCAGCAATTTTTGACACAACAAATGAAGAACCCTTCACCAATATAATTCCTAACCAACTATACTAATAATTTCTAACTCCCCAAAATAATTTGCCTTTAGTAAGTCTAAAACATCTCATGCCTCTCAGGTTGGGAGGCTGTAAACAATCACATGTGGCCGGACAACCTATAAAGGTGGGCTAGATAACCTTCAGAGGAGTCGGCAAGCTGAAACACTCTTGTCATGCCCAAGAATATTTATTGCCTTGAAGCTGCACGTTTACTTCTTCTCCGAGAGAAACAGTTATGGGGGAGAGCCCCCGTAAAGTCAGAAGTGTAGGTGAGAGCATAAAACAGACTCTGGTTTTGGGGTTCGATGCTCGGGAACAGGGGGTTACCTGAGGCTTGCACGCCTTTGGCATGCCAAGCCTCCTTCCTCATGACCTTTGCGATAGGCGGAATTCCTCACGCTGGCCCCCGGAAGGAAAGGATCCCTCATCTCGAGCGACGAGGCGGAAACGCGCCTCCTGTGGATGTGGGGGGACCATCTTGCTTATTCTCGAGTGGAGACGGGTATGTCGGGGAACATATTGAGTTGCAGCAAGGGTGTAAAGTACCTTTTGGAAGTTCCAGAGGTTAGGTGTGATTAGCCTCGAGACACCTCAGTGGAAATGGGCCTCATCTCGCCTGGAGGGAGAACCTCCTGGATTTTCTCGAGTTGCGGCAGGTGCTCTCGACTTACGACGGGACCTCAGGGGCCAGCTCTGGTGGCCTCAGGAAAGGCCAGTCCCCATTCAAGTTTCTAGGGCCTCTCAGGATTCCTCTCCTGTCGATGCCGGGGCCTAAGACCTTGTGTGAAGTCGGGCTGGAACCTGAAGATTCCTCTCCAGTGCTGACATGGATCTTGTGGTACTTCTGGAGTCTCCCCAGGGGAGTCAGTCCTCGTCTCGAGTGGGGGGCATGCACGTGCGCTTTCCTCCCGAGCGGTAGCAGCAGTGTCACGCTTCCCGTCGCGTGATCAAGGGATCTGTGGCTTTCCCTCTAGGCTTTCCCATGAGGCTTTCCCACAGGGCTGTCCCACATGCCACCTTGGTGTGAGACGATCCTCGGCGTGAAAGTCGTGGCAGTGCAGGGAAAACAGGTTCCTCTGGAATGGACTGAGACATCTGGGAACTCTTGGAATGGTGGCACGACCCTGGAGTTCCTCTGGCCTTTCCTGTGGAGAGCACTTCCTCTTGAGATGCGACGGGAACGCCAGGAATTCTTTCCCGACCACGCAGGGAAAGGATCCCTCCTCTCTAGATACGAGGCGGAAACGGGGCTCCTCTGGATGTGGCGGGACCCTCGTGCTTCATCTCGAGTGGAGACGGGTATGTCGTGATCTTCTTGACTTGCAGCAGGTGTCAAAGACCCTTTGAAGTTCCAGAGTTAGTGTGATTAGCCTCGAGATGCCTCAGGGGAAATGGGCCTCATCTCGCCTGGAGGGAGAACCTCCTGGATTATCTTGAGTTGGAGCAGGTGCTCTCGTCTTAGATGGGGACCTCAGGGACCCGCTCCTGTGGCCTCAGAAAAGGCCAGTGCCCATGGGAGTTGCTAGGGGCCTCTCAGGATTCCTCTCACGTCGATGCGGGGCCTAAGACCTTGTGTGGAGAGCCCGAGCGGAGGCGACGCGGAGCGTTTCGGTTCTCAGTGCCTGGGGCACCGGTGTGTGGTGTGAGGCTGCGGCGGAGCCTCTACACTGAAGGTGCGAGAGGTTGGCAGCTTCGATTGAAGCACATCGAGCGGCGACAGCAGTGAAAGTCATGAGCGACAGCGGCGAGGAGAACTACGGCGAGGGGGAATCCCGTTCTGCTTCCAGAAGCGGAAGTGCTCATGGATCTGGGAAATCTGCAAGTCATACCCCTGCAAGGTCTCGCTCCAAGGAAGATTCCAGGCGTTCCAGATCAAAGTCCAGGTCCAGATCGGAATCTAGGTCTAGATCCAGAAGAAGTTCTCGGAGGCATTATACAAGGTCACGATCTCGGTCCCGGTCCCATAGAAGATCTCGTAGCAGATCTTACAGCAGAGATTATCGAAGACGGCATAGCCACAGTCATTCTCCCATGTCTACTCGCTGGCGTCATGTTGGGAATCGGGCAAATCCTGATCCTAACTGTTGTCTTGGAGTATTTGGATTGAGCTTGTATACTACAGAAAGAGATCTAAGAGAAATGTTCTCTAAATATGGCCCAATTGCTGATGTATCTATTGTATATGACCAGCAGTCTAGACGTTCAAGAGGATTTGCCTTTGTATACTTTGAAAATGTAGATGATGCCAAGGAAGCAAAAGAGTGTGCCAATGGAATGGAGCTTGATGGATGTAGGATCAGAGTTGACTTCTCCATAACGAAAAGACCACATACTCCAACAGCAGGAATTTACATGGGAGACCTACCTATGGCAGCTCACGCCGTCGAGATTACTATGACAGAGGATATGATCGAGGCTATGATGATCGGGACTATTACAGCAGATCGTACAGAGGAGGAGGAGGAGGAGGAGGAGGATGGAGAGCTGCTCAAGACAGGGATCAGAAATACAGAAGACGGTCACCTTTCTCCCTACTATAGTCGTGGAGGATACAGATCACGTTCCAGATCGCGATCATACTCACCTCGTCGCTATTAAAGCATGAAGATGAAGACTTTCTGAAACCTGCCCTAGAGTTGGGATATTGTTTGTGGACAATATTTTTTATTGTCTCCTGTTTAAAAAGTGAACAGTGCCTGGTGAAGTTAGGTGACTTTTACACCTTTTATGATGACTACTTTTGGTGAGTTGAAATGTGTTTTCATTCTGCATTTTGTGTAGTTCGGTGCTTTGTTCAAAGTTAAGTGTTTTCAGAAAAGTATGTTTACATGTATTTTTTTACAGTCTAAAATTTGACTGCTGAGAAGTTTCTATTGTACAGAACTTCATTTAAATGGTTTTTCTACTGAATAACAGGGTATTCTGAAGATTGAAGCCTGTGTGTAAAATGCTACCAAATGGCAAAAAGCAACAATAACGTTTGGTTTTTACTTTTCTTTCCATATCAATGCTTAGGAGACTGTTCTGATTAGATTGTCAGTAGTAAATTAAAGAAAAAATGCCCGTTTTCCTCGAGTCCATGAAACATACCATACTTAATATACCTGCAGTTAAGTGATAAAAATTACGCTCTGTAACTCTATACTGCTAGTGTTAAAAACTAAAGATCTTTCAATACAGCAAATGCTTAATGCTTATATAAATGTGACTTTGACAGCCTTATGTAATCTGTATTATACATAGCAGGGAATAGATGAGTTGCACAATGTATGCCTTAAAAAGGCTATTTCTTAAAGCTGTTAGAAGGGATAATGGTATTTCAATTAGTAATCAGCAAGTGAAAATAATATTCCACCACAAATGTACTCTTGTTCTTCTAGTTTAAGACTATATGGAAAAACTGGGTGCTTCAGAGTTTTGAGAAAAAGAAGGGAACACTACACCTGTGTTGTGGATGATCTGAAGACTTTGCCTGTTCGTTTTTTTAAATACTACTTTCAGGTTCTTTGCTTACCAAAGGAGGCCCAATTTCACTCAAAATTTTGAGAACTGTGTTTAAATAAATGCAAAGAAAAGAGTAAAAAGGAAAGAAAAAAAAAAAGACCTTGTGAGGAGTTGGCAGGAACCTGAGGATTCCTCTACAGTGCTGACATGGATCTTGGTACTTCTGGAGCCCCCCAGGGAAGTCAGTCTTCGTCTCGAATGGGCATGCACGTGCGCTTTCCTCCCGAGCTGTAGCAGCAGTGTCACACTTCCGGTCGCGGTGGATCAAGTGATCTGTGGCTTTTCCTCCAGGCTTTACCACGAGGCTATCCCAGAGGGCTGTCCCACATGCGCGAGGTTGTGAGTCGACCTCGGCGTGAAAGTCGAGGTAGTGCAGGGAAAACAGGTTCCTCTGGAATGGACTGAGACATCTAGGGGACTCTTGGAATGGTGGCACGACTCTGGAGTTCCTCTCGCATTTCCTGTGGAAGAGCGCCTCCACTTGAGATGCGACGGGAACGCCGGGAATTCTTT
>NW_017191966.1:0-10523 GCF_001704415.2 Capra hircus
CTCTTCTCGAGCTACGAGCGGAAACGAGGCTCCACTGGATGTGGGCGGGACCCTCGTCCTTCCTCTCGAGTGGAGATGGGTATGTCGGAGAACTTCTTGACTTGCAGCAAGGGTGTGAAGGACCCTTTGGAAGTTCAGATGTTAGATGTGATTAGCCTCGAGACGCCTCAGCGGAAATGGGCCTCATCTCGCATGGAAGGGAGAACCTCCTGGATTTTCTTGAGTTGCGCAGGTGCTCTTGACTTACGATGGGGACCTCAGGACCCGCTCTGGTGGCCTCAGGAATCGCCAGTCCCCATGCGAGTTGCTCGCGGGCCTCTCGGGATTCCTCTCCTTTGATGCTGGGTCCTAAGACCTTGTGTGGAGTCAGTGCCGGAACCTGAGGTTTCCTCTCCAGTGCTGACATGGATCTTGGGGTACTTCTGGAGTCTCCCCAGGGGAGTCATTAATCGTCTCTAGTGGGGAATGCACGTTCGCTTTCCTCCCGAGCTGTAGCGGCAGTATCACGCTTCCCTTCGCGTGGATCTAGGGATCTGTGGCTTTCCCTCCGAGGCTTTCCCATGAGGCTTTCCCACGAGGCTTTCCCACAGGGCTGTCCCACGTGCCACCGTGGTGTGAGTCGATCCTCGGCTTGAAAGTCGAGGCAGTGAAGGGAAAACAGGTTTCCCTGGAATGGACTGAGACATCTGGGGGACTCTGGGAATGGTGGCACGACCCTGGAGTTCCTCTCGCCTTTCCTGTGGAGAGCGCCTCCTCTTGAATGCGACAGGAACGCCGGGAATTCTTTCCCGACCAGGCAGGGAAAAGATCCCTGCTCTCGAGCTAGGAGGCGGAAACGGGGCTCTTCTGGATGTGGGCGGAACTCTCGTGCTTCCACTCGGGTGGAGACGGATATGTCGGAGAACTTCTTGAGTTACAGCAACCGGTGTGAAGAACCCTTCGGAAGTTCCAGAGGTTAGGTGTGATTAGCATCGAGACGCCTGAGCGGAAATGGGCCTCATCTCGCCTGGAGGGAGAACCTCCTGGATTTTCTCGAGTTTCGGCAGGTGCTCTCGACTTACGGCGGGGACCTCAGGGACCCGCTCTGGTGGACTCAGGAAAGGCCAGTCCCCATGCGAGTTGCTCGGGGTCCTCTCGGGATTCCTCTCCCGTCGATGCCGGGGCCTAAGATCTTGTGTGGAGTCGGTACCGGAACCTGAGGATTCCTCTCCAGTGCTGACATGGATCTTGGGGTACTTCTGGAGTCTCCCCAGGGGAATCAGTCCTCGTCTCGAGTGGGGGCATGCACGTGCGCTTTCCTCCCGAGCTGTAGCAGCAGTGTCACGCTTCCCTTGGAGTGGATCAAGGGATCTGTGGCTTCCCCTCGTAGCTTTCCCACGAGGCTTTCTCACAGGGCTGACCCACGTGCCACCGTGGTGTGAGTCAATCCTCGGCTTGAAAGTCGAGGCAGTGCAGGGAAAACAGGTTTCCCTGGAATGGACTGAGACATCTGGGGGACCCTGGTAATGGTGTCACGACACTGGAGTTCCTCTTGCCTTTCCAGTGGAGAGCGCCTCTTCTTGAGATGCGAAGGGAATGCCGGGAATTCTTTCCAGAACACGCAGGGAAAGGATCCCTCCTCTCGAGCTATGAGGCGGAAACGGGGCTCCTCTGGATGTGGGCGGGACTCTCATGCTTCCTCTCGAGTGGAGACGAGTATGTCGGGGAACTTCTTGAGTTGCAGCAAGGGTGTGAAGGACCCTTTGGAAGTTCCAGAGGTTAGATGTGATTAGTCTTAAGATGCCTCAGCGGAAATGGGCCTCATCTCGCCTGGAGGTGAGAACCTTCTGGATTTTCTCGAATTGCGGCAGGTGCTCTCGACTTATGACGGGGACCTCAGGGACCCGCTCTGGTGGCCTCAGGAAGGCCAGTCCCCATGCGAGTTGCTCGGGGGCCTTTCGGGATTCCTCTCCCGTCGATGCCGGGCCTAAGATCTTGTGTGGAGTCGGTTAAGGTACCTGAGGATTCCTCTCCAGTGCTGACATGGATCTTGGGGTACTTCTGGAGTCTCCCCAGGGGAGTCAGTCCTCTTCTCGAGTGGGGGCATGACGTGTGCTTTCCTCCCGAGCTGTAGCAGCAGTGTCGCGCTTCCCTTCCCGTGGATCAAGGGATCTGTGGCCTTCCCTCTAGGCTTTCCATCTAGGCTTTCCCACGAGGCTTTCCCACAGGGCTGTCCCACGTGCCAGCGTGGTGTGAGTCGATTTCCGGCTTGAAAGTCGAGGCAGTTCAGGGAAAACAGGTTTCCCTGGAATGGACTGAGACATCTGGGGGACTCAGGGAATGTGGCACGACCCTGGAGTTCCTCTCGCCTTTCCTGTGGGAGCGCCTCCTCTTGAGATGCGACGGAAACGCCAGGGATTTTTTCCCGGTCACGCAGGGAAATGATCCCTCCTCTCGAGCTAGGAGGCGGAAACGGTGCTCCTCTGGATGTGGGCGGGACTCTCGTGCTTCCTGTCGAGTGGAGACGGGTATGTCGGGGAACTTCTTGAATTGCAGCAAGGGTGTGAAGGACCCTTTGGAAGTTCCAGGGGTTAGGTGTGATTAGCCTCGAGACGCCTCAGCCGAAATGGGACTCATCTAGCCTGGAGGGGAGAACATCCTAGATTTTCTCGAGTTGCGGCAGGTTCTTTCGACTTTGGATGGGTACCTCAGGTATCCGCTCTGGTGGCCTCTGGAAAGGCCAGTCCCCATGCGAGTTGCTTCGGGGCCTCTCGGGATTTCTCTCACGTCGATGCCGGGGCCTAAGCCCTTGTGTGGAGTCTGTGCCGGAACCTGAGGATTTCTGTCTCAGTGCTGACATGGATCTTCGGGTACTTCTGGAGTCTCCCCAAGGGAGTCAGTCCTCGTCTCGAGTGGGGGCATGCACGTGTGCTTTCCTACCGAGCTGTAGGAGCAGTGTCACGCTTCTCGTCAAGTGGATCAAGGGATCAGTGGCTTTCCTTCGAGGCTTTCCCACGAGGCTTTCCCACGAGGCTTTCCCACAGGGCTGTCCCACGTGCCACCGTGGTGTGAGTCGATCCTCGGCTTGAAAGTCGAGGCAGTGCAGGGAAAACAGGTTTCCCTGGAATGTACTGAGACATCTGGGGGACTCTGGGAATGGTGGCACGACCCTGGAGTTCCTCTCGCCTTTCCTGTGGAGAGCGCCTCCTCTTGAGATGCGACGGGAACGCCGTGAGTTCTTTCCCCACCACGCGGGGAAAGGAACCCTCCTCTCGAGCTAGGAGGCGGAAACAGGGCTCCTCTGGATGTGGGCGGGACTCTCGTGCTTCCTCTCGAGTGGAGACCGGTATGTCGGGGAACTTCATGAGTTGCAGCAAGTGTGTGAAGGACCCTTTGGAAGTTCCAGAGGTTAGGTTCATTAGCCTCGAGACGCATGAGCGGAAATGGGCCTCATCTCGCCTGGAGGGGAGAACCTCCTGGATTTTCTGGAGTTGCGGCAGGTGCTCTCGACTTACGACGGGGACATCCGGGACGCGCTCTGGTGGCCTCAGGAAAGGCCAGTCCCCATGCGAGTTGCTCGGGGCCTCTCGGGATTCCTCTCCCGTCGATGCCGGGGCTTAAGATCTTGTGTGGAGTGGGTGCCGGAACTTGAGGATTCCTCTCCAGTACTGACATGGATCTTGGTGTATTCTGGAGAATCCCCAGGGGAGTCAGTACTCGTCCCGAGTGGGGGCATGCACGTGTGCATTCCTCCCGAGCTGTAGCAGCAGTGTCGCGCTTCCCTTCGCGTGGATCAAGGGATCTGTGGCTTTGCCTCGAGGCTTTCCCACGAGGCTTTCCCACAAGGCTGTCCCACGTGCCACCGTGGTGTGAGTCGATCCTCGACTTGAAAGTGGAGGCAGTGCAGGGAAAACAGGTTTCCATGCAGAGGACTGAGACATCTGGGGGACTCTGGGAATGGTGGCACGACCCTGGAGTTCCTCTCGCCTTTCCTGTTGAGAGCGGCTCCTCTTGAGATGCGACCGGAACGCCGGGAATACTTGACCGACCACGCAGGGTAAGGATCCCTCCTCTCGAGCTAGGAGGCAGAAACGGGGCTCCTCTGGATGTGGGCGGGACTGTCGTTCTTCCTCTCGAGTGGAGACGAGTATGTCGGGGAAATTCTTGAGTTGCAGCAAGGGTGTGACGGACCCTTTGGAAGTTCCAGAGGTTAGTTTTGATTAGCTTCGAGACGCCTCATTGGAAATGGGCCTCATCTCGCCTGGAGGGACAACCTCCTGGATTTTCTCGGGTTGCAGAAGGTGCTCTCGACTTGCGACGGGGACCTCAGGGACCCGCTCTGGTGGCCTCAGGAACGGTCAGTCCCCATGCGAGTTGCTCGGGGCCTCTCGGGATTCCTCTCCCGTCGATGCCGGGGCCTAAGACCTTGTGTGGAGTCGTTGCTGCAACCTGAGGATTCCCCTCCAGTGCTGACATGGATCTTGGGGAACCTCTGGAGTCTCCCCAGGGGAGTCAGTCCTCGTCTCATGTGGGGGCATGCACATGGGCTTTCCTCTCGAACTGTAGCAGCAGTGTCGCGCTTCCCTTCGCGTGGATCAAGGGATCTGTGGCTTTCCCTCGAGGCTTTCCCACGAGGCTTTCCCAAGAGGCTTTCCCACGAGGCTTTCCCACAAGGCTGTCCCACGTGCTACCATGGTGTGAGTCGATCCTCGGCTTGAAAGCCAAGGCAGTGTAGGGAAAACAGGTTTCCCTTGAATGCACGGAGACATCTGTGGGACTCTGGCAATGGTGTCACGACCCTGGAATTCCTCTCGCCTTTCCTGTGGAGAGTGCCTCCTCTTGGGATGCGACGGGAACGCCGGGAAATTTTTCCCGATCACGCAGGGAAAGGATCCCTCCTCTCAAGCTAGGAGGCGGAAACGGTGCTCCTCTGGATGTGGGCGGGACTCTCGTGCTTCCTCTGGAGTGGAGACGGTATGTGGGGGAACTTCTTGAGTTGCAGCAAGGGTGTGAAGGACCCTTTGAAAGTTCCAGAGGTTAGGTGTGATTAGCCTCGAGACGCCTCAGCGGAAATGGGCCTCATCTCGCCTGGAGGGGAGAACCTTTGGATTTTCTCGAGTTGTGGCAGGTGCTCTCGACTTACGACGGGGACCTGAGGGACCCGCTCTGGTGGCCTCAGGAAAGGTCTCTGCCCATGCGAGTTGCTCGGGGGCCTCTCGGGATTCCTCTCCTGTCAATGTCGGGGCCTAAGACCTTGTGAGGAGTCGCTGCCGGAACCTGAGGATTCCTCTCAATTGCTGACATGGATCTTGGGGTACTTCTGGTGTCTCCCCAGGGGAGTCAGTACTCGTCTCGAGTGGGGGCATGCACGTGCGTTTTCCTCCCGAGCTGTAGCAGCAGTTTGATTCTTCCTGTCGAGTGGATCAAGGGATCTGTGGATATCCCTCAAGTCTTTCCCACGAGCTTTCCCACGAGGCTTTCCCACAGGGCTGTCCCACGTGCCACCGTGGTGTGAGTCGATCCTCGGCTTGAAAGTCGAGGCAGTGCAGGGAAAACAGGTTTCCCTGGAATGGAATGAGACATCTGGGGGATTCTGGGAATGGTGGCACGACCCTGGAGTTCCTCTCGCTTTTTCTGTGGAGAGCGCCTCCTCTTGAATTGCGACGGGAACGCCGGGAATTCTTTCCCGAACACGCAGGGAAAGGATCCCTCCTCTCGAGCTAGGAGGCGGACATGGGGCTCCTCTGGATGTGGGCGGGACTCCCGTGCTTCCTCTCGAGTGGAGACGGGTATGTCGGGGAACTTCTTAAGTTGCAGCAAGGAGGTGAAGGACCCTTTGGAAGTTCCAGAGGTTAGGTGTGATTAGCCTCCAGACGCCTCAGCGGAAATGGGCCTCATCTCGCCTGGAGGGGAGAACCTCCTGGATTTTCTCGAGTTGCGGCAGGTGCTCTCGACTGACGACGGGGACCTCAGGGACCCGCTCTGGTGGCCTCAGGAAAGGCCAGACCCCATGCGAGTTGCTCGGGGGCCTCTCAGGATTCCTCTCCTGTCGAAGCCGGTTCCTAAGACCTTGTGTGGATTCGTTTCCGGGACATGAGGATTCCTCTCCAGTGCTGACATGGATCTTGGGGTACTTCTGGAGTCTCCCCAGGGGTGTCAGTCCTCGTCTCGAGTGGGGGCATGCACGTGCACTTTCCTCCCGAGCTGTAGCAGCAGTGTCACATTTCCCTTCGCGTGGATCAAGGAATCTGTGGCTTTCTCTCGAGGCTTTCCCAAGAGGCTTTCCCACGAGGCTTTCCCACAGGGCTGTCCCACGTACCAGCGTGGTGTGAGTCGATCCTCGGCTTGAAAGTCGAGGCAGTGCAGGGAAAACAGTTTTCATTGGAATTAACTGAGACATCTTTGGGACTCTGGGAATGGTGGCACGACCCTGGAGTTCCTCTCGCCTTTCCTGTGGAGAGCGCCTCCTCTTGAGATGCAACCGGAACGCTGGGAATACTTGACCGACCACGCAGGAAAAGGATCCCTCCTCTCGAGCTAGGAGGCAGAAACGGGGCTCCTCTGGATGTGGGCGGGACTGTCGTGCTTCCTCTCGAGTGGAGATGGGTATGTCGGGGAACTTCTTGAGTTGCAGCAAGGGTGTGAAGGACCCTTTGGAAGTTCCAGAGGTTAGTTTTGATTAGCTTCGAGACGCCTCATTGGAAATGGGCCTCATCTCGCCTGCAGGGACAACCTCCTGGATTTTTCGGGTTGCGGCAGGTGCTCTCGACTTGCGACGGGGACCTCAGGGACCCGCTCTGGTGGCCTCAGGAACGGTCAGTCCCCATGCGAGTTGCTCGGGGGCCTCTCGGGATTCGTCTCCCGTCGATGCCGGGGCCTAAGACCTTGTGTGGAGTCGTTGCTGGAACCTGAGGATTCCCCTCCAGTGCTGACATGGATCTTGGGGAACCTCTGGAGTCTCCCCAGGGGAGTCAGTCCTCGTCTCGTGTGGGGGAATGCACATGGGCTTTCCTCTCGAACTGTAGCAGCAGTGTCGCGCTTCCCTTCGCGTGGATCAAGGGATCTGTGGCTTTCCCTCGAGGCTTTCCCACGAGGCTTTCCCACAAGGCTGTCCCAGGTGCCACTGTGGTGTGAATCGATCCTCGGCTTGAAATTCGAGGCAGTGCAGGGAAAACAGGTTTCCCAGGAATGGACTGAGACATCTGGGGAACTCTGGGAATGGTGGCACATCTGGAGTTCCTCTCGCCTTTCCTGTGGAGAACGCCTCCTGTTCAGATGCGTGGGAACGCCAGGAATCCTTTCCCGACGACACAGGGAGAGAATCAATCCTCTCGAGCTATGAGGCGGAAACGGGGCTCCTCTGGATGTGGGCGGGACTCTCGTGTTTCCTCTCGAGTGAAGACGGGTATGTCGGGGAACTTCTTGAGTTGCAGCAAGGGTGTGAAGTACCCTTTGGAAGTTCCAGAGGTTAGGTGTGATTAGCCTCGAGACGCCTCAGCGGAAATGGGCCTCATCTCGCCTGAAGGGGAGAACCTCCTGGATTTTCTCGAGTTGCGGCAGGTGCTTTCCACGTAGGACGGGGACCACAGGGACAAGCTCTGGTGGCCTCAGGGAAGGCCAGTCCCCATGCGAGTTGCTCGGGGGCCTCTTAGGATTCCTCTCCCGTTGATGCCGGGGCCTAAGTCCTTGTGTGGAGTCGTTGCCAGAATCTGAGGATTCCTCTCCAGTGCTGACATGGATTTAGGGGTACTTCTAGAGTCTCCCCATGGGAGTCAGTCCTCGTCAGATTGGGGGCATGCACTTGGGCTTTCCTTCCGAGCTGTAGGAGCAGTGTCACGCTTCCCTTCGCGTGGATCAAGGGATCTGTGGCTTTCCCTCGAGGCTTTCCCACGAGGCTTTCCCACGAGGCTTTCCCACAGGGCTGTCCCACGTGCCACCGTGGTGTGAACGATCCTCGGCTTGAAAGCCGAGGCAGTGCAGGGAAAAGAGGTTTCCCTGGAATGCATGGAGACATCTGGGGGACTCTGGGAATGGTGTCACGACCCTGGAATTCCTCTCGCCTTTCCTGTGGAGAGCGCCTCCTCTTGGGATGCGACGGGAACGCCGGGAAATTTTTCCCGATCACGCAGGGAAAGGATCCCTCCTCTCAAGCTAGGAGGCGGAAACGGTGCTCCTCTGGATGTGGGCGGTACTCTCGTGCTTCCTCTGGAGTGGAGACGGTATGTGGGGGAACTTCTTGAGTTGCAGCAAGGGTGTGAAGGACCCTTTGAAAGTTCCAGAGGTTAGGTGTGATTAGCCTCGAGACGCCTCAGCGGAAATGGGCCTCATCTCGCCTGGAGGGGAGAACCTCCTGGATTTTCTCGAGTTGCGGCAGGTGCTCTCGACTTACGACGGGGACCTCAGGGACCCGCTCTGGTGGCCTCAGGAAAGGTCTCTGCCCATGCGAGTTGGTCGGGGGCCTCTCGGGATTCCTCTCCTGTCAATGTCGGGGCCTAAGACCTTGTGAGGAGTCGCTGCCGGAACCTGGGGATTCCTCTCAAGTGCTGACATGGATCTTGGGGTACTTCTGGTGTCTCCCCAGGGGAGTCAGTACTCGTCTCGAGTGGGGGCATGCACGTGCGCTATCCTCCCGAGCTGTAGCAGCAGTTTGATTCTTCCTGTCGAGTGGATCAAGGGATCTGTGGATTTCCCTCAAGGCTTTCCCACGAGGCTTTCCCACGAGGCTTTCCCACAGGGCTGTCCACGTGCCACCGTGGTGTGAGGCGATCCTCAGCTTGAAAGTCGAGGCAGTGCAGGGAAAACAGGTTTCCCTGGAATGGAATGAGACATCTGGGGGATTCTGGGAATGGTGGCACGACCCTGGAGTTCCTCTCGCTTTTTCTGTGGAGAGCGCCTCCTCTTGAATTGCGACGGGAACGCCGGGAATTCTTTCCCGACCACGCAGGGAAAGGATCCCTCGTCTCGAGCTAGGAGGCGGACATGGGGCTCCTCTGGATGTGGGCGGGACTCCCGCGCTTCGTCTCTAGTGGAGACGGGTATGTCGGGAAACTTCTTGAGTTGCAGCAAGGGTGTGAAGGACCCTTTGGAAGTTCCAGATATTAGGTGTGATTATCCTCGAGACGCCTCAGCGGAAATGGGCCTCATCTCGCCTGGAGGGGAGAACCTCCTGGATTTTCTCGAGTTGTTGCAGGTGCTCTCAACTTAAGACGGGACCTCAGGGACCGCTCTGGTGGCCTCAGGAAAGGCCAGTCCCCAAGCGAGTTGCTCTGGAGCCTCTCGGGATTCCTCTCCCGTCGATGCCGGGGCCTAAGACCTTTTTGGAGTCGGGGCCAACGCTGAGGATGCCTCTCCATTGCTGACATGAATCTTTCCGTACTTCTGGAGTCTCGCCAGGGGAGTCATTCCTCATCTCGTGTGGGGGCATGCACCTGCCATTTCCTCACGAGCTGTAGCAGCAGTGTCACGCTTGCTGACGTGTGGATCAAGGGATCTGTCGCTTTCCATTGAGGCTTTCCCACGAGGCTTTCCAACAGGGCTGTCCCAAGTGCCACGGTGGTGTGAGTCGATCCTCGGCGTGGACGTCGAGGCAGTGCAGGGAAAACAGGTTCTTACTGAATGGACTTAGACATCTGGGGGACTCTTAGAATGCTGGCAAGGCCCTGGAGTTCCTCTCGTCTTTCCTGTTGAAAGCGCCTCCTCTTGATATGCGACGCGAAGGCCTGGAATTCTTTCCCGAAGACGAAGGGAAAGGATCCCTCTTCTCGAGCTACGAGGCGGAAACGAGGCTCCACTGGATGTGGGCGGGACCCTCGTCCTTCCTCTCGAGTGGAGATGGGTATGTCGGAGAACTTCTTGACTTGCAGCAAGGGTGTGAAGGACCCTTTGGAAGTTCCAGATGTTAGATGTGATTAGCCTCGAGACGCCTCAAGCGGAAATGGGCCTCATCTCGCCATGGAAGGGGAGAACCTCCTGGATTTTCTTGAGTTGCGGCAGGTGCTCTTGACTTACGATGGGGACCTCAGGACCCGCTCTGGTGCCTCAGGAATCGCCAGTCCCCATGCGAGTTGCTCGCGGGCCTCTCGGATTCCTCTCCCTTTGATGCTGGGTCTAAGACTTGTGTGGAGTCAGTGCCGGAACCTGAGGTTTCCTCTCCAGTGCTGACATGGATCTTGGGGTACTTCTGGAGTCTCCCCAGGGGAGTCATTAATCGTCTCTAGTGGGGGCATGCACGTTCGCTTTCCTCCCGAGCTGTAGCGGCAGTATCACGCTTCCCTTCGGCGTGGATCTAGGGATCTGTGGCTTTCCCTCGAGGCTTTCCCATGAGGCTTTCCCACGAGGCTTTCCCACAGGGCTGTCCCACGTGCCACCGTGGTGTGAGTCGATCCTCGGCTTGAAAGTCGAGGCAGTGAAGGGAAAACAGGTTTCCCTGGGAATGGACTGAGACATCTGGGGGACTCTGGGAATGGTGGCACGACCCTGGAGTTCCTCTCGCCTTTCCTGTGGAGAGCGCCTCTGAGAATGCGACGGGAGCGCCAAAATCTTTC
>NW_017191967.1:0-21420 GCF_001704415.2 Capra hircus
AGCACCAGCCCAAGCATGCTGTATCCCTGTCAGACACAGACTGGCGATTCATTCTTACATGATAGTATACATGTTAGAATTCCATTCTCCCAAATCATCCCACCCTCTCCCTCTGAGTCCAAAAGTCCGTTATACACATCTGTGTCTTTTTTCCTGTCTTGCATAATGGGTTGTAATTTCCATCTTTCTAAATTCCATATATATGTGTTAGTATACTGTATTGGTGTTTTTCTTTCTGGCTTTCTTCGCTCTGTATAATCGGCTCCAGTTTCATCCATCTCATGAGAACTGATTCAAATGAATTATTTTCAACAGCTGAGTAATACTCCACTGTGTATATGTACCACAGCTTTCTTATCCATTCATCTGCTGGTGGACATCTAGGTTGTTTCCATATCCTGGCTATTATAAGCAGTGCTGTGATGAACATTGGGTACATGTGTCTCTTTCAATTCTGGTTTCCTGGTGTGTATGCCCAGAAGTGGGATTGCTGGGTCGTACAGTAGTTCTATTTGCAATTTTTTAAGGAATCTCCACACTGTTCTCCATAGTGGCTGTACTAGTTTGCATTCCACCAAACAGTGTAGGAGGGTTCCCTTTTCTCCACACCCTCTCCAGCATTTATTGCTTGCAGATTTTTGGATTGCAGCCATTCTGACTGGTGTGAAGTGGTACCTCATTGTGGTTTTGATTCACATTTCTCTAATAATGAGTGATGTTGAGCATCTTTTCATGTAACACCACATTTTAAAAGCATCAATTCTTGCATACTCAGCTGTCTTTACAGTCCAAATATTACATCTGTACATGACCTCTGGGAAAACCATAGCTTTGGCCAGGTGGACTTTTGCTGGCAAAGCAATGTCTCTGCTTTGAATATGCTATCTAGGTTGGTCATAACATTCCTTCCAAGCAGTAAGTGCCTTTTAATTTCTTGGCTGTAGTCACAATCTGCAATAATGTTGGAGCCCCAAAATAAAGTGTTTTGATTTTTCCATTGTTTCTCCATCCATTTGCTAAGCAGTGGTGGGACTGTATATCATGATCTTTTCTGAATGTTGAATTTTAACCTACAGTTTTCACACTTCTCTTTCATTTTTATCAAAAGGTTCTTTACATCTTCTTCCCTTTTTGCCGTGAGTGATTTCATCAAAGTATCTGACACTGTTGATATTGCTCCCTTCAATCTTGATTCATGCCTGTGTTTCTTCAAGCCTGGCATTTAGCATGTTATACATGACATATGAACTATGGACGGAGGTTTGTGACATTGTGCAGGGAACAGGAATCAAGATCATTCTCAAGAAAAGAAAACAAAACAACAAAAAAGCAAAACAGATGTCTGAGAAGGCCTTACAACGAACTGTGGAAAGAAGACAAGACAAAAGCAAAGAGAAAAGGAAAGATTTATTCATTTCAATACAGAGTTCCAAAGAATATCAAGGAGAGTTAAGAAATCTTCTTCACCAATCAATGCAAAGAAATGGAGGAGAACGATAGAATGGGAAAGACAAGAGTCTCTTCAAAATTTAGAGATACCATGGAAATATTTCATGCCAAGATAAGCTCAATAATGAACAGAAATGATATGGACCTAACAGAAGCAGAAGATATTAAGAAGAGGTGGCAAGAATACGAAGAAAAACTGTACAAAAACATCTTCAGGACCTAGATAATCACAATGGTGTTATCACTTAGCCTTACCTAGAGTCAGGCATCCAGGAATAGGAAGTCAAGTGGGCCTTAGGAAACATCACTATGAACAATGCCAGTGAAGGTGTTGGAATTCCAGTTGATCTATTCGAAATCCTAAAACATGATGGTGTGAAAGCGTTGCAGTCAATATGGCAGAAAGTTGGTAAACTCAGCGGTGGTTACAGAACAGGAAACAGTCAGGTTTCATTCCAATCCCAAAGAAAGGCAATGCCAAAGAATGCTCAAACTTCCTCACATGCTTGTAAATAATGCTCAAAATTCTCCAAGGAAGGGTTGGACGGTGTGAACCATGAACTTCCAGATGTACAGAGTGATTTTAGAAAAAGGCAGACAAAGCAGAGATCAGGTTACCAACATCTGCTGTTATCATTGAAAAAGCAAGCGATTTCCAGAAAAAAAAAAATATTTCTGCTTTATTGACTATGCCAAAGCCATTGACTGTGTGGATCACCATAAACTGTGGAAAATTCTGGAAGAGATGAGAATAACCAGACAACCTGACCTGAATCCTGGAACCTTGTATGCAGATCAGGAAGTAACAGTTAGAGCTGGACATGAAACAGCAGTTTGGTTTCAATTAGGAAAAGGAGTATATCAAGGCTGTATATTGTCACCCTGCTTATTTAACTTAAATGCACTGTACATCTTGAGAAATGCTAGGCTGAAAGAAAGCAAGCTGGAAACAAGATTGCTGGAAGGAATATAAATAGCTTCAGATATGAAGATGACATCACCCATATGGCAGGAAGTGAAGAAAAACTTAAGAGCTTCTTGAGTAAAGTGATGAGGAGAGTGAAAATTTTGGCTTAAAGTCCAGCATTTACAAAACTAAGGTCATGGCCTCCAGCCCATCATTTCATGGCAAATAGAAGGAGAAACAGTGGAAACAAATCAGACTTCATTTTTGGGGCTCCAAAATCACTGAATATGGTGATTGCAGCCATGAAAATAAAAGACGTTTACTCCTTGGAAGAAAAGTAGTATATTCAAAAGCACAGACATAACTTTGCCAACAAAGCATCATCTAGTAAAGACGATGGTTTTCCCAGTGGTTATGTATGGATGTGAGATTTGGACTGTGAAGAAAGCTGAGCACCAAAGAGCTGATGTTTCTGAACTGTGGTGTTGGAGAAGACTCTTGAGAGTCCGTTGGACTGCAAGGGGATCCAACCAGTCCATTCTAAAGACGATCAGTCCTGGGTGTTCATTGGAAGGACTGATGCTAAAGCTGAAACTCCAATGCTTCCATTTATTTAGATTTCTGTCCTTGTGCTAATGTCTTACTGTCTTTGTATATTCTGAAATCAGGCAGGTAGATTCTTCAATTTCCATTCTTCTTTCTCAAGATTGATTTTGCGATTAGAAGTTTCCTTGCGTTTCTATGCCTACTGCGAAAGTATACATACTGTGAAAGTATTTATTCTAGTTCTGTGAATAATACCATTGGTAACTTGATAAGGTTTGCATTGAACCTATAGTTTTGCTTCGATTTGTATACTCATTTGCACTATATTGTTTCTTCAAGTCCAACAACCTGGTATAATTCTCCATTTATTTATCTCTTCTTTCTTTCTGTCATAATTGTTTTATAGTTATATATGTATGTATATACATGTAAGTGTTCTTGCTTCTTTATGCAAATATACCCCGAAGTATGCTATTCTTTTCATTGTTTCCTTAATTTCTCTTTCTGTTTTCTCATTGTTCATGTATAGTAATGCAAGGGGATTCTGTGCAATACATTATAACCCACAACATTATCATATTAATCATTAGCGCTAGTAATATTCTCATGGTGTATTTATGGCTTCCTATGTAAAGGATCATGTATTCTGCAAACAGGAGGATTCCCCCCCTCCCATTTTTTTTTTTTTTTTCCTTAACCAACCTCTATTCCTTTTTATTTCGGTTTTTTTTTTTTTTTTTTTTTCCTGTGACAGTTTTGGATAGGACTTCCACACAATGTTGAACAGCTGTGGTCAGAGTCGGCACCCTTGTTTTGTTCCTGATTTTAGAGAAAATGCTTTCAATTCTTCACCATTGAAGATACTGTTTCCCTTGTTTTCGCATATATGGCTTTTATTGTGTTGAGATATGCTCCTTTCATACCTGCTTTCTGGAGAATTATCATAAGTGAGTGTTAAATTTTGTCAAAGACTTTCTCTGCATCTATTGAGGTGACCATATGGTTTTTATACTTCAGTTTAATATGGTGTATCATAATGATTGATTGATTTGCAAATATTAAAGAATCTTGCAATCATGGGATGAAGCCAATGTGCTTATAACATAATGATGTATGAATTTTTCAATATGTTGTTGGATTCTGTTTGCTAGAAGTTGCAGGAAATTTTCTGTATCAATGCTTTTAAATATGTTTAGTGATATTGGCTATAGTTTTCTTTCTTTGTTGAATCTTTGTCTGGTTTCAGTATTAGCAGGATGGTGGCCTCATACAATGAATTGGGGAGCTTACCATCCTCTGCAATTTCTGGAAGAGTTTGAGTTGGTTAACAGTTTGTTCTTCCATAAAACTCTTGGTAAATTCAAAAAAAAAAAATGCAGGATTCATCTGTGAAACCATCTGGTTGTGGTCTTTTGATTGTTGAAAGATTTTTGATTTGAGCGGTAATTTTCATGATTCTCATGAATCTGTTAAGATTTCCTACTTCTTTCTCCCTCAGTTTTGGACTGTTATTCTTTCTAAGATTTATCCAATTTCTTCAATGTTATCCATTTTAGTGACCTATAATTGCTCCAGTAATCTCTTATGATCTTATTTGTTTCTTTGTTGTCTGCTGTGATTTCTCCATTTTCATTTCTAATTTTATTATTTTGATTCTTCTCCATTCCCCCCCCCCTTTATTTTTACCCTTGATCACTCTGGATAATGCTTTTTGTTTGATTTATGATTTTAAGAATCAGGTTTTCCCCTTTATTGAACTTTGCAATAGCCACCTTTGTTTCTTTTTCACTTATTTCTTACTCCAATTTTTAATATTCTTTTCATTCTCCTAACCTTGGGGTTCTTCTTTCTGGGTTTGCTTTAAATGTAAAGGTAGGCAATTTCTTTGATGTTCCTCTTCTTCCTTGAGCCAGGCTTATATGCTGTACCTCTCCTTCTAAACACTGCTTGTTACTTAATCCAAAGCTTTGGCTGCCATGTTTTCATTTTTATTAGTTTGTATTTAAATTTTGATTTCCATTTTGATTTCTTTTATGATCTGTTGGTTATTCAGATGTGTGTCATTTAGCCTCCATATGTTGAATATTTGTTTTTGTTTTCCTCTGCAGTTGACACCTAATCTTACTTAATTTTGATTGGAAAAGCTTTAAATTATTTTTTCTTCTTTTTTTAATTTATCAAGGTAGGTTTATGGGACAGGATTAGATCTATTCTGGGAGGATATTCCTTGTGCACTAGAGAAAAGGCGATTCCATTACCAATGAGTGTAATGTCTATATATAATAATTAGGTATAAATAGCCCATTGTGCCATTTTTGGAGCACCTCAAGATGCAAGGGAAATGTAAGCAAGAAGCAAAGGGGAAATTAACAGTACCACAATTATAAAGGGGGACTTTAATACCCCACTCAACCTATGGATACATCAACTGAAAGGAAAATTAGCCAAAGAATCATGAGCTGTAAATGTGCTTTTGGATGTTATCTGCCTTTACACTTCCTGTAGTGCCTCTGCTATGGCAGGAGATACTATATAGTTGGACATAGTTAGTAGTGACAGGAAGCTACCTAGCACAATTGGTCAATGTGGGAATTGATAGAACAGTCCTAAGAGAAAGATTAGTCTTCTAAGCTATCTTTATTTTTTATAAGTGGAGAAGTACTCACCAAGAAAGTAAAATCCCAGATATGAGATTATATGATCTCATAAATTGGAATATGCCTAAGAGAACAGTCTGCATGCATATAAGTGGGTCCTGGCTTGAGCCCTAGTAATTATGCTAAGTGTTAAAGCATGTCTGATAGAATACATCTCCTACAAGTCACACACCCTCCCTAAATTAATATCTCCTGAATGTCTAAGCTATGACTTTGTACTTGGTATAGTATCACAGGCTGAGGCTGTAAAATTTATTGAGTACAGAGACCACATTAATTTATTGTGTGTGGAAATATCTCCCAAGGTCTGCAGCCAGGTCTGGAGCAGCTGCCATCATCCTAAATGGCCAGATGCCAACTCTGAAATCGGCCCTTTATTCTTCTCTCCAACTTCCTCCATCTTATCACCAATCTGTGGTGTTGTCTGTCCCTTATCTGGAAAGATTCTTTGTCCTTACAGTCTTCGTCATCTTCCCCAGGTACCTACTCATTGCCTATATTTCATACTGTCTGCTGATTGAATGAACACAATTAAGGAATGGAAAGCAGAAGCTGAAGACAGGCCTGGACAGAAGTTTCTGAAGTTAACTAGACAGAATCTGCCCTGACATGTGGCTACGTTGAGTGTTATTAGTGACTTGAATCCTATCAGCTTGGTCATCTGGGAGATGTACATTTTCCCTCTGGGACTGGCACTGCTGCTGCTGCTGCTAAGTTGCTTCAGTCGTGTCTGACTCTGTTCGACCCCATAGACGGCCGTCCACCAGGCTCCCCCATCCCTGGAATTCTCCTGGCTAGAACACTGGAGTGGGTTGCCATTTCCTTCTCCAATGTATGAAAGTGAAAAGTGCAAGTGAAGTGGCTCAGTCGTGTCCAACCCTTAGCCACCCCATGGACTGTAGCCCTCCAGGCTCCTACACCCATGGGATTTTTCCAGGCAAGAGTGCTGGAGTGGGGTGCCATTGCCTTCTCTGGAAATTGGCACAAAAGGCTTTTTTTTTTTTAGTGATTTCATTTCGGTTGTATTCCTTCTCTACAGTGTCCTTTACCTGGTACTATTACCTCCAAGTAATCCCTGTCGAACGTGCCTTGGGCCTGATGGGCACATTTTCTGTGTTTTAGCCTTGGATAAGAAGGGAGGTTCAGAGATCTTGTTAGCACAATTTCTCAAGTTGGCAGAGGACTTACAATCTACACTCTATCAATTACTGGGATATATCCTTTGAAGGGCAGCATGTGTTAACAATGAACTTGCCTGCACCTGTGTTTTGTTGCCCTCATGTCCCCTCATAGAGCTGAGGGCCATGTGATTATCCTTAGGCCTGTCAGTTTGGACTGGATTTTCTCCTTGTTGTTGTTGTTTTGCGTTTGATTTTTAAGCAGATGTATACTTTGCAAGCTAGAATTGTGGTCTTTTTGGCTTCTTACAAATCCAGAGGATTGGCAATAAGACTGGTGTCCATAGATAATACCTTTTGCCATGAACAAGGTGACCTCATCAAACCTAGAAAACTGTCTGTGGGTAAGACCCAGGTGGCTCCAACCATTTGTGGGAGACCTTGTGATCCTATAAGCTCCCAAATGGCTACTGCAGCCTATTATCTTGGTTAGGGGAGGTTAACGGAAGCATGATTACCATGATGTTCTTGTTTTGTGTCACCATTAAAGCAATAGGCAGCAATGTCTTGATCACTTCCCTTTGCAATGATCATTCCTCAGGATTGGTGAGGTCATGTCAGAATTCAAAAGGAAATCAGTGTGAAGGTTTAAAGCAGCATACTGTATGTTTTTGACAAGGTCATACTGACTTCCTGATGTCCGTACTTTTTCTACAACTTTCTGCAAAGTATGCCCCTTCCATTATTTCCTAAGGGATATTTACCCATATAATAGAAATAATGGTCATCCTGGTTGAATCTCTGAGGAAACAGTGAGCAATCTTAGAGGACATTAGGAATCTGTGAGGATTATAAATTCATGGGTAAGAGAGTTCTTTACCACTTTCGTTTCACTAAGAACCTAAGTATGTATGGTGAGTATTGTGAATTCACTTAATCCTGTCTTATTCTTTCTGGCCCCATGGATTGCAACATGCCAGGCTTCCTTGTCCATCACCAACTCATAAAGCCTGCTCAAACACATAATCACCAAGTCAGTGATGCTGCCAAGCATTTAATCTGTCTTTGCCCTCTCCTCCAGCCTTTAATATTTTTCAGCATCATGCTCTTTCCCAATGGGTCAGTCCTTCACTTCAGGTGATCAAAATATTCAAGATCCAGATTCAGTATCAGCTCTTCCAATCACCATTGTGAACAGATTTCCTCGAAAATTGACCCCTTTCATCTTCTTGAAGTCCAAGGGACTCTCAAGAGTTTTCTCCAACATCACATATCAATAGCATTGATTCTTTGAAGGTCAAGATTCTTTAGGTCCAATTCTCATTTCTACATAGCTTGACTATACTGGCTTTTGTCTGCTTTATAATATGCTGTCTAGCCTGGTTATAACTTTTCTTCTAAGCAGAAAGCATATTTTAATTTCATGAACAGAGTAACCATCTTCAGAGATTTTGGAGCTCCCCCAACAGCCAATAAAGTTTCTCATTGTTTCCACTGTTTCCCCATCTTTATGCCATGAAGTGATGGGACAGGATGCCATGAATCTCATTTTGAATGTTGAGTTTCCAGTAACCTTAATCATTCTCATCTTTTACTTTCCTCAAGAAGCTCTGTAGTGATTCCCATGTTCTCCCACATGAATCGTGTCATCTGCATATCTGATGTTACTGATATTTCTCCCAGCAACCTTGATTCCAAACCCTGTTTCATCCAGTGTGGCATTGTATGGTGAACTCTTCATGTAACTTCAATAAAGAGCTTGATAGTACAGCCTTGAAATACTCCGTTCCCAACTTGGAACAAGTTTGTTGTTCCATTTCCTTTTCTGGCTGTTGCTTCTGGACCTGAATACAGATTTCTCAGAAGACACATAAAGTACTCTAGTAGTCCCATGTTTTGAAGAATTTTAAATGTTTTGTTGTGATCTGCATAAACATGACTTTGGCATAGTCAAATAGGAGTACATGATTTCCTGGCATTCTCTTGCTTTTTTGATTACCCTACGGATGTTGGCAATTTGACCTCCAGTTTTTTTGCCCTTTCTAAATCCACCTTGAGCATCTGTAAGCTCATGATTCACATTGTGTTGAAGGGTGGCTTTGGGAATTTTGAGCAGTACTTTGAGAAGGTGTAAGATGATTGTAGTTAAGCGGTGGTTTGCACATTCTTTGGATTGCCTTTTATTGCAGTTGAAATGAAAACCAACTTCTTCCAGTCCTCTGGCCACAGCTGAGTTTCCCAAATTTGCTGGCCTATGCAGGGCAGCACATTCACAACATCATCTTTTAGAATTTGAAACAGCTCAACTGAATCCCATTACCTCCAAGAGCTTTGTTTGTAGTTATGCTTTTAAAGTCCCACTTGACTTCACATTCCAGTACGTCTGGCTCTAGGTGAGCGATCACACCATTGTGCTTAACTGGGTCATGAAGACCTTTCGTGCATAGTTTATCTGCATATTCTTCCCGGCTATTCTTAAAAGCTTCTGCTTCCTGTGCTTTATTGTGCCCATCTTTGTATGAAATTTTCCCATGGTATCTCCAATTTTCTTGAAGAGATCTCCAGTCTTTCCCATTCTGTTCTTTTCCTCTTTTTATTGGCATTGATAACTGAGGATAGTTTTCTCTCTCCTTGCTATTCTTTGGGACTTTGCATTCAAATGTGTGTAGTTTTCCTTTCCCCTTTTTTGTTTAGCTTCTTTGCTTCACTCAGCTCTTTCTAAAGTCTGGTCACTTTGCCATTTTGGATTTCTTTATCATGGGAATGGTCTTGATCACAGATTCCTGTGCAATGTCACAAAACTCCACCTATAAATTTTCAGGTCCCCTGTCTATCAGATAGACTCCCCTGAATCTATTTATCACTTCCACTGTATAATCATAAGGGTTTTGATTTTGCATGTGCAAAATACATTAATTCCCTATTTCATGTAGAGAAATCTTCACCCTACTTTCTTCAAAGAGACATAGATAAATTTATATGTTATTGGGAAATGTATGAAATATACCTGTAGCTAAAATGTTTGACGTTTTAGCTCAGATATCAATTTCTGATTCATTTAAAATTCTTTATTTCATGTGTACATTTCAGATCAGTTCAGTTCAGTCACTCAGTCGTGTCCTACTCTTTGCGAACCCATGAATCACAGCACACCAGCCCTGCCTGTCTATCACCACCTCCCGGAAGTTTACTCAAATCTACATCCATTGAGTTGGTGATGACATCCAGGCATCTCATCCTTTTTCATCCCCTTTACTACCTGCCTCTAATTTCTCCCAACAACAGAGACTTCTCCAATGAGTCAACTCTTCCCATGAGGTGGACAAAGTACAGGAGTTGCAGCTTTAGCATCATTCCTTCCAAAGAAATCCCAGGGCTGATCTCCTTCAGAATGGACTGGTTGGATCTCCTTGCAGTCCAAGGGACTCTCAAGAGTCTTCTCCAACACCACAGTTCAAAAGCATCAATTCTTTGGCACTCAGCTTTCTTCACAGTCCAACTCTCACATCCATACATGACTACTGCAAAAACCATAGCCTTGACTAGATGGACCTTTGTTGGCAAAGTAATGTCTCTGCTTTTGAATATGCTATCTACATTGGTCATAACTGTTTTTCCATGGAGTGAGCATCTTAATTTCATGGCTGCAATCACCATCTACAGTGATTTTGAAGCCCCCCAAAATAAAGTCTGACACTGTTTCCACTGTTTCCCCATCTATTTCTCATGAAATGATGGGACCAGATGCCGTGATCTTCACTTTCTGAATGTTGAGCTTTAATCCAACATTTTCACTCTCCACTTTCACTTTAATCAAGAGGTTTTTTCATTCCTCTTCACTTTCTGTCATAATAGTGGTGTCATCTTTGTATCTGAGGCTATTTATATTTCTCCCAGCAATCTTAATTCCAGCTTGTCTTCTTCCAGCCCAGTGTTTCTCATGATATACTCTGCATAGAAGTTAAATTAGCAGAGTGAACATATACAGCTTTGACGTACTCCTTTTCCTATTTGTAACCAGTCTGTTGTTCTATGTCCATTTCTAGCTGTTGCTTCCTGACCTGCATATTGGTTTCATGTGTGAAAATCTGGAAAATGCTTCACATGTGAATTGTTGATATTTCATATGAGAACATTTATCCCCAGATTTTCAAATGTGAAATACACAGAATTCCAAGTCTCAGGTCAGAAGACATTCATTCAAGCTTTCTTGTTGGAAATAGAGAGAATTCCAGATCTCAAGCATGAAAATCTGTTGGCAAATTCTATATTTCTGTAGGAAAATTAATGAAAGTTTTTCAAATATTAATAGACAGTATTCAATATTTCCTGAAGGAAAGACAGCACAAAGATTTTTAAATGAAAACTGAAAAATTCCATATTTCATGTGAGAAAAGCCTGTGACCATATTTTGATATGTGAAACAGACACTTTCTTATTTCCTGTCAAAATATCTGCCTCCAGATTTTCATAACTCTACCATGCACTACTAGTTGGACACAACTGAGCGACTTCACTTTCACGTTTCACTTTCATGCATTGGAGAAGGAAATGGCAACCCACTCCAGTGTTCTTTCCTGGAGAATCCCAGGGACGAGGGAACCTGGTGGGCTGCCATCTACGGGGTCTCATAGAGTCAGACATGACTGAAGCGAATTAGCAGCCGCAGCAACGTGAACAATTTCACATATTATGCAGTAAATATTGTATCTATACTTTCATGTGGGATGTCCAGAGAATTCCATATTTCAAGTTGGAAAAGTTGTCGCCATATTTATAAATATGAATAATATGAAATATTCATGTAACATATGACATATAATATAATAACATTCTGAAATATGCATTTAGATTTTCATGTGTGAAAGTGAGAATTTCATTTCAAATGTCTGTAATTGAAGCAGATAATAGCTTCATCAAGAGGCTCCTTAATTCCTATTGCTCTTCTGCCATTTGTGTGTTGTCATCAGCATAACTAAGTTTATTTATATCTCCCACCTAAATTTTCTTTCTAGGTTGAGCTTCATTTGGATTTTATTATTTTCATGATGTTCTCTGAACAAAGTCAAATAAGCAGTGCAACAATAGATAACTTTGACTTATTCCTTTCCCTATTTTGATTCAGTTCACTGTCCTGTGTCCGGTACTAACTGTTGCAAATTTAATAGCGTATACGTTTCCCATGAGACAGGGAAATAATTCTGGTATTCTTTTCTCCAAGAATTTTCCAAAATTACTTTTCTTTTTTATGGTTTGTGTGTGATTCTCAGTTTCCAAGTAATTAGCAGAGACAATTAAGCAGATATAGGTGATTGTATGGTATCCCCTTGCCTTTTCTATGATCCAAATATCAATTCATGTGTATCTCTTATAACTGAATCACTATCTACACATTTTTTAAGCATACACACACACACACACACACACACACACATATATATATATATATATATATTTGTTTTAGTAATTGTTGCTGTTGTCTTTTACTCTCTTTATAAAGTAGTCAAATGCCAACTGGTAATTTCCTATGAACTTGCCATCTTATTCTACAGGAATTAAATTATGCCAATGGCAGTCCCTGACCTTTGACACCCATTGAATGGATTTAAGCTTTGGGATTCGAAATCAGACCGCTGTACTCTGGGAAAATGTCAGGAAAGTTAAAAAAAAATATCTAGATATATTCAAGTGCTGACTTTTTGAACCCAATTATGCTATTATATTTTATGTGGAAAGTTCTGCATTTCTTCATGCTGATGATAATTCCTCATTAAGAGAAATTTCCAAGGGGGAAAACAAAACAACAACAACAACAAATATGCCTGATTCCCTGTTGGAAGTCAAAGTAGTACCAGCTACATGTGTAAATATGCAATGTCCCATCCAACAGATTACTTCATGTCCACTAATGTTTTACGTTTTGCTGTCAAGGAAAAAAAAGAATAATAGAACTCTCCAGGAAAAACTGAGAAGTTCAAAGAAGGCAGAAATGTAGAAGGATATGAAATGCACATCTCTCAATGTATGGATCACATTAATACACAAATAATACTTCTACACAGTCTATAGTTTCCCCAGAGCATCCGAAAAATACTAGTAGAAGACCTTGGTCTCCAGAGTGTCCGGTGTGTGTTTCAGTATGCTAAGAGGAAGCAGGACAAAACCTATGCCTTGGGGTGGGACATGGAGAAGCAGGGAAGATATTTCCAGAATGAGGCAAGCCTTTTCAGTAAAGTGTAAATTATTTTGGACTGAAAGGAAGCAAGGTAAAATAGCTGGTAAAATATAATTTGTATAGAGCGAGAGTTACACAGACAGTGTGTGTCGTGGCTGTATATGGCCTAAACTGAAATTCAGCTCAACCAGTGTGCATGGGGTCCGGAAGATGGAAGGCGGGATTTAGAGAGCCATCCTGGGAGAGGACTGCTGTTGACTTTGTGGAGATGGCCTGATGGAGCACGTATAAGTAATTGTGTAGCAGCGAATACCTTTTGAGAATTCCAAAACTGCCAAAGAGGGTGGACCTTACTGCATTGTCACACACAGGAGGTGGAGATACCTTTGTAGCCACTTCTCTTCCTGTCTGTTAACACCTGCTATGAGGCAATAGAGAAAGACCAGCAAGAGCACCACTCATGCTCCTGCAAGCACAAGCTAGAAAAGGATCATATTAAGGCCAAATCTCTTCTGCCCATTGCTGCTAGTTCCTATTCATAGTTGGCACCACCAGGGTTCCAGCATTCCAAGCAGCTGTACCATCACCTGTGCTCATCAAGGCGGACCCCAGTGTTCCACAAGTGTCACCACGCAGACTCCTTCGGTTGCCACATGTGAGGACGGATGAAAATTACACTTGATCCCTAGAGACAGAGCCACTCAGGAAGAGGATTGGAAATCTTCCAATCAGTCATGCATGCTGAAGATTAAATACATACGATTTATGACAGAAACCCTGTATCTATGGAATACATCAAAAGATGAAAAAAGGCCAAATGAAAAATGATGCCCAGCCTCATGAAGCTGTAAGAATGCACGGGATTTATAGCAGTTTTGAGTCTATGCTGTCCTTAGAGAGATCCAGAGTCCAGTTTTCTCCATCTTTGGTGAACTTCCCAAAGAGTTGTAGTTGTCCTCTGGCTCCTGTTGGGGACTTGGACACTGACAGATGAGACACTTGGAAATATGTATTATTCTTTTGATGTACTGAGTTGTTGTGTTGTGGGTGGACTATTTTTCTCAGTTGTAGGCTTTTTTGTTAGTACACATTGATTTGATCTTTTAAGATTATTTGAACCATATTTTGTAAACGTAGCTATTTCTGCTTTCACTTTGATTTCCTATTTTCTGTGCCTTTTATTGCTGTTGCATCTCGTTATTTTTTACAATGGGCATGCATTTCTATATTAACTGTGATTTTCTGTTATTCTGTAGGGGCTCTATATGATCTTCTTGTCAGATTTGTTTTCTTTATTCTTCATTTGACACTCTGTTCTAGTGTTGTTTTTTGCCTTGTGATTTACCTGATTGGTTCTGTTTATGAATCTGTTGTCTTCTCTGTAGTGTTTATTGCTTGTGGTAACTTTGAATTCCCCCCCACCCCCCATTTATCTACATTGCTTTTTTAATCTCCTCAATCTCTTTCTATGGTATCCTGGTTCTCTGAGCATAAGTTTGGGCCTGATCTTCTTGGGTGTCAACACTTGAGAGGGTAACAGGCTGGAACTCTAGGGGTCTCAAAACGAAGGAAATAGACTGCAAGTGTCAAACATTTTAAGCGGCAGGAGGAGACAAACTAGCAATATTTTTTCCTTCTCTATACAAATTTAAAAGGATGTTTCTCTTAAATTCTGTGTTGCCATGACACCTGGTTTCATCTGAAGTTAACTATTCTAACTATTCTCAGACCTAGAGATAAACAATGCCTTTTTCTTATGGAAATGTTTATCTTAAGCTATGCTAATGTATTATGCATTCACCCCAAACTCTGTCTTCAAGTCAGTTCTGCCTTTTGGCTCAGAATTTACATGACAGACCAATATGTTATACTCAGTTATTGCTCCTCTAATTTATGTAAATGAAACCATTTATATGGTGATCTGTCCTTGTTCAAGAGTCAAGTTAATAATTTTATGGCCTGGGATGAACCATTTGGTGCCAAGATTATCCCAAAATGCATATTATGGGTCAGGGGCCTGGTGCCATTCTGAGTTTTAAGACATTCCTTTCTTTCATTAACAGAATGCTAGTGATTATATAACATCCAGCTGAAAACTAGCAGGGGTGTACTCTTTCTTCCTCTTTCTGATGCCTACATCAAAAGCAATCTCCTTTACACTTTAATAAAACTTTATTACACAAATGCTCTGAGCAATCAAGGCTCCTCTCTGGCCCCGGATTGAATTATTCTCCTCTCAGGGCCAAGAAACCTGGTATCGTGAATCAACAAAAATCCTTCATCTTGGGTGCTTATCCGGGATCCTTCAGGACAAGGTAAGGGATGCTTGGAGCTGTAATTCTTTGTTCTCTTAGTGAACACATTTTCTGCTATGCTCTACTAACTCTACGGTGTTCTTGTGTGAATAAATGGCATGCCCTGCACGAAGCAAGTTGAGAGCCCTGCTCTGCAGTTCCACCGTGATCTCATACGGCTTATGGCACAAACCTATCAGGGGCTTATACCAACCTGCCAATGCCAAGGGGCACCCAACACCTCCATTGGGAACCGACCAGAAATGGGGATATTATGTGGACCAAACTCTCCTTTCTCAGTCAAATTTTTGGTCTCTTTGACCATTTTATAACTCCTCGGGGATTAGAAGTACTAACCTAATTTATCAGATCATAGACTTTCAAGGAACTTGTAATCTATACTGTTACTGTTTCCTGTGGCATAGGTCCCAAACTTGGATCAGTAGTCAAGAAAGTGCCTAACCTCGCTAGGAATCAAACATTCAGAAGCTACATGGAGCTCTAGCTCCAAGAATATCTATGATGTTAAAGGATACTCAGAATAGGGCTGCAGTGTTTTATTAATTTTTTTTTTTTTTCCTTTGGTAATGTTGTCTCTTAGTGGACCAGACGAGGCTCTTATACTGGTGTGGTGATACTTCAAAGTAACATTTCAGCTTTATGTTCATATCAGTCTTATTGTGGTCAAGAATATACTCAGGGTCATGCACAGTCACTCAGGTGACGAATGTTTCCCCCAGTGGTCTTAGTTTGGGAGGCATTGCATAAGGTTACGCTGATTGCACCCTGGGTGGCATCAGAGGCAAGCAAGGTTAAACGTGAAGAGCTGGATGTCAGGTAAAGATGCTTTCAGGTCTACCTCTGGTGCATCCCCACCCCATCTCAGTGGTAGAACTGGGAGGGTCGAGGGCAGCCCCTGTGTAGGTAAGGGACAAACTAAGTCTGACCAGAAAGGAAAAGGTTTTGGAGTAAAGTCTGTCTACACCCCCATCTAGAGCAGGGAGGGAGGCCTTCATTAGAAAAATGGTGCTGTTCGCTTTTTTTCCTCTTACAGATGGGAGCTAACAATACCAGCCTCACTCCTTCGAACTGTATCCTGAAAAACTGGGATAAATTTCATCCCCAGGGCTTAAAGAAGACACACCTTGTCTTCCTATGTGATACTGCATGGCCACGGGATCCATTGGAGGATGGCAAAACGTGGCCAGTTGGAGGGTTTTTTAAGTATAATACTGTTTTACAATTAGACCTGTTCTGTAAGGAACAAGAGAAAAGTGCTCTTAAAGGATAAATTTATCACTCAGTCGGCCCCAGATATCCACTGTAAGCTATTAAAACAGGCGTATGGATCAAATCAGTCTTTAGATACTCTGTTACAATTGGCTCAGACAGTCTATTATGGTAGGGAATATGAGGAAAAGAAAGAAAGACAGAAAAAGACAAAATAAAAAGCAGAAGCCTTTGCAATGACTATGAAAAAACTCTCTTAAACGGCCTGAGAAAGATGCCCAGAAGAACCCAGATGAAAAGGGTTGGGCTTGCTATTACGGTGGAAAGGAGAGGTACCTCAAGTGGGATTACCCTCAGGCATCTAAGCCATCCCCAGCTCCATGTCCAGTCTGGCCAAAAGACTACACTGGAAGAAAGACTTCCCTCAGAGGTGTAGGTCTCCAGGGTTTGGACTCTGAAGAGAAATAAGACTGAAGGTGTCCAGGGGTCCACACACAAGCTCCCATCCTAATTACACCTGAGGAACCCAGGTATTAATAATTGTGTGTGTGTGTGGGGGGGGGGGGGGCAGTACATCGATATCCTTTTAGATACCAGGCAACTTACTCTGTGCCTACTGAAACCTTTAGCCCACTTTCTTCCTGATCTGCTTCCATAATGGATTGCCTGGACGAGCCAAAAGGTATTACTTCAGTTATTCTTTATCTTGCAACGGATATTCTGTGCTTTCACACGAGTTTCTGATCATGCCAGAATCTCCCTCACCCCTTTTGCAGAGGGATATAATGAACAAGGTCCATGCCTCTGTTTTCATGAATATGGACCCCCCTGCCTTCTCTCCCTTTAGTTGAACAAAATGTAAATCCTAGAGTATGAGCTGATGGAGACTCAGTGGGTAAAACACAAAATGCTACTACTGTAGTTATCAAGGTCAAAGACCTGCACGTATTCTAACATAAGGAGCAGTATCCACTGAAACCTGAGGTTAAGGAAGGTTTAAAACTCATTATCAAAAATTTAAAGGAACAAGGACTATTAATTCCCTGTAACAGCCCATCTGCTTGCTGCTGCTGCTGCTGCGATGTCGCTTCAGTTGTGTCCGACTCTGTATGACCCCAGAGATGGCAGCCCACCAGAGATGGCAGCCCACCAGGATTCCCCATCCCTGGGATTCTCTAGGCAAGAACACAGGAGTGGAATGCCATTTCCTTCTCCAATCTAACACTCCTATTTTCGGTATAAATGACTCAAATGGTAAATGGAGACTAGTTCAAGATTTACGTATGATAAATGAAGTTCTAGTTCTTTTACACCCTGTGGTGCCTAATCCTTACCCTCTATTGTCTGAATTTCCTGAAGAAGCCAAATATTTCTCAGTAATTGATTTAAAAGATGCCTTCTATTCAGTGCCTTTGGACAGAAGAAAGTCAATTTCTATTTGCCTTTGAAGGCCCTATGCAGCCAGCTTCTCAGTTAACCTGGGCAGTTTTGCCCCAAGGATTTCGTGACAGTCCTCACTTATTTGGACAAAGTTTGTCACAGGATCTACACAAGCTTAACAGCTCTGAAGTGGTGGTGTTATAATATGCAGATGATATTTTCCTCTCTGCTAAGACAGATGAAGTTTTTTGTGAGTCTCAGAAGATTTGTTAAACTTTCTAGCAGGCTACGGTTACAAGGCATCAAGAGAAAAGGCTCTAGCAGGCTATGGTTACAAGGCATCAAGAGAAAAGGCTCAGCTTTGTCAAAAATTGGTTAGATATCTGGGCCTAATCATATCAGAAGGGACTAGGGTCATAGGCCCTGAAAAAATTAAACCTATACTAAATCATACCGAACCTATGGCTTTAAGACAATTGAAAGGATTTTGGGGAATCACAGGTTACTTTTGCATTTGGATTCCGGGTTGTGGGGAACTTGCCCAGCCTTTATATAAACCTATAGCTGAAATTCAACAGGCCCATACTGACAAACTTGTTTGGTCTCCAGAAAACTGAAAAGGCTTTTAAGGTTCTTCATATTGCTCTCCTGCAAGCTCCAGCTCTGAGCTTGCCCACAGGGTCAAAATTTAATTTGTTTGTCACTAAAAGGGAAAGAATGGCCTTGGGAGTTTTGACACAACCCTGAGGACTTCACCAAAAACCTATTGCTTATCTAAATAAAAAGATAGATGTAATTTCACTTGTGTGCCCCACTGCCTAGGAGTAATTGGGTGCAGCAGATATATTAGCACCTGAAGCTTTAGAAATAATTTATGGATGAAATCTTACCTGTACTGACTTCTCATGATATAAGTGAACCCTTAAATTCTAAGCTTAATATTTGGATGACAGACAGTAGGCTCCTTAAATATCAGTCATTGTTGTTAGAGGGAAGAGTAACTAAGCTTAAAGTTTGTAAAATTTAAATCTGGCCATTGTCCTTCCTGAGAAGGAAAATGAAACACCTGATCAAGATTGTTCTCAATTCCTAACTTTAAACTATACAGCTCAGAAAGATCTAATGGATATCCCATTAGACAGTCCTGACATGGAAATATTTACAGAAGACAGTTCTTTTTATTGGGATGAAAAGCATAAAGCAGGTTACACCGTGGTAACTGCTGAACAGGTTTTGGAAGCAAAAATCTCTCCCGCAGGAAACCAGTACTCAGTTAGCAGAGCTTGTGGCTCTGACCCGAGCTCTAGAGTTAAGCAAAGGGCAGCAGGTAAATATATGCACAGATTCTAAGTATGCTTATTTGACTTTACATGCTCATGCTACAATATATATTATATATATAGTTTAGAACAGCAACAGGAAAACCTATTAAACATTTCAGAGAGATCAAAGGACTTTTAACAGCTATATATTGTCCTAAAAAGATAGCTCTTTTACTTTGTAAACAGCACACCAGGGATGGGAGTAAAGTAGCCAAAGGCAATCATCTGGCTGACTGTCAAGCCAAAAAAGCAGCCCTTTATGAAACCCTTTCACTGCAGACACATTTGATGTGGACAGATCCTATGGAACAGGGAAAACCACAATACACTGAGAAAAAAATTTAAAAAGATATGAAAAAAGGGGGACACAGATTACTGATAAAAGATGGTTACAGTCCAAGGGTTAATGATTCCTGAAAATGCTCAATGGAAAATTCTTAAAGGTTTACATCAGAGTTTTCATTTGGTTACAGATAGTATTTACCAAATGGCTTCTCATTTGTTTGAAGGTAAAAATATAATATAAACTTAAAAAAATATCAAAAAGGTGTGAGATTTGTCAGAAAAATAACCCAAAGGCTGAAAAGCTAGAAAAATCTAGATTACAATGAAGTGGGAAGTATCCTGGAGAGGACTGGGAAATTGATTTCACTCATATGCCAAAAGCTAATGGATATTCTTGCTTACAAGTTTGGGTTAGATTCTTTTACTGGATGGATTGAGACTTTTTCCTGTCATAGAGAACCGGCTAAGGAGGTTATAAAGATATTAATCCATGAAATTATCCCCAGGTTTTGGCCGCCACGGAGTGACAATTGCTCTGCCTTTAAAGCTGCTGTAACTCAGTGGGTATCTAAAGCTCTAAGAATAAAATATCACTTACACTGTTCCTGGGGATCCCCAATCCTCAGAAAAGGTTGGAAAGCTAATGACATTATCAAAAGACATCTGCACAAATCAACTCGAGAGACACAGGACAATTGGATTAAAGTCCTACCCATAGCTTTAATGAGGGCTCAAACTGCCCCAAAATCGGAGGGGCCTGTCCCCCTTTCAATGTACTTATGGAAGGCCTTTCTTACACAGAGACTTGTTATAGACCCTGAAGCCTTGAAATTAGCTCATTATGTAACTCAGCTCTAAGCTTTTCAACAGGCTTTAACAGGACTCCAGGAGATGACCCCTGACGCCAGCCTCTTACCCTGCCTCCTGAGTCAAACAAGCCCCTCTGGGAAGGCCCTTAACCAGGTTTTTCTTTCTTTTCCCACAGGTGTCCAAGTGTCATAAATTGATTCATGGGTACATCACACTCGAGTTAAGGGGTGGCACCCTGACCAAAACTAAGTGACTTATTTTTATGTCTTTACATTCCTATGCTCTGACTTTGTACTTTTCAGGCGGGCCTGATAACCTATGTGAGCTTACTTCTGCTGACTCCAAATATCCTGAGTCTGCCATTTGATCCTCAAGACAATGCCTTCCTGTCCTGGGCTCACTTCTATGCACATTTCACAATCGGTCTAACTGCTGGGTCTCTGGAGCACTCCCCTTCATCAGTGGAAGTCTTCCTGTGGTGGACATCTCCACTTCAAGAAAAAAACTTTCTCCAAGTCTGTAAATACCTTGGACAACAATCACATGTCATGCCTCTTCTTCATCTGATGACATCTGACAACCCTGGACTGGTGCAATGCTTTTGCACTTTAACTATGGACATAATGTGATTTTTAATTTTGTTTTTAACTTGTTTTAAGACTATGGTGCCTTACATCTGTAACTGTGTAATTAAATTTGTTTCTAGCTACCTGAAAACTTTAAAGTTACAAATGGTTGCTCAAACTCCTGCTACTGTGCCAGCTGCCTCCAACTACTATTTGGGCCCCTAGTACAGTCCATGGGGTCACTAAGAGTCATACACGACTGAGCAACTTCACTTTCACGTTTCACTTTCATGCATTTGAGAAGGAAATGGCAACCCACTCCAGTGTTCTTGCCTGGAGAATCCAGGTAGAGGAGCCTGGTGGGCTTCCATCGATGGGGTCGCACAGAGTCGTACACGACTGATGCAACTTAGCAGCAGCAGTAGCCAGATCAGATATCCTCAATATAAGGATTAGGAGAATATGTTGCCTCACCAATTTAGGGACAACGCCCCTTCTCAGCTCGGAAGCAGTTATGGAATGAAACGACGCCCTTTTCCCTAGGCAACATAATTCCCCTAGAAGAAAAGGGGGAATGGAGGGTAACAGTCAGGAAGACCAGGCATCTCCAAACGGGAGGAAATAGCCTGAAAGTGTCATTTTTATCTCTCTTAAATGGCAGAAGGAAACAAACTAGCAATA
>NW_017191968.1:0-10523 GCF_001704415.2 Capra hircus
GGGCTCCTCTGGATGTGGCGGGACTCTAATGCTTCTTCTTGTGTGGAGACCGGTATGTCGGGAACTTCTTGAGTTGCAGCAAGGTGTGAAGAACCCTTTGGAAGTTTCAGAGGTTAGGTGTGATAAGCCTCGAGACACCTCAGCGGAAATGGGCCTCATCTCGCCTGGAGGGCAGAACCTCCTGGATTTTCTCGAGTTGCAGCAGTGCTCTAGACTTACGACGGGGACCTCAGGGACCCGCTCTGTGGCCTCAGAAAAGGCCAGTCCCCATTCGAGTTGCTTGGGGGCCTCTCGGGATTCCTCTCCCGTCGATGCCGGGCCTAAGACCTTGTGTGGAGTCGGTGCCGGAACCTGAGGATTCCTCTCCAGTGTGACATGGATCTGGGGTACTTGTGAGTCTCCCCAGGGAGTCAGTCCTCGTCTCGAGTGGGGGATGCACGGGCGCTTTCCTCAAGCTGTAGCAGCAGTGTCACGCTACCCTTCGCGTTGATCATGGGATCTGTGGCTTTCCCTTGAGGCTTTCCCCGAGGGTTTCCCACGAGGCTTTCCACAGGGCTGTCCCACGTGCCACCGTGGTGTGAGTCGATCCTCGCTTGAAAGTCGAGGCAGTGCAGGGAAAAACAGGTTTCCCTGGAATGGACTTAGACATCTGGGGGACTCTGGAATGGTGGCACGACCCTGGAGTTCCTCTCGCCTTCTGTGGAGAGCGCTCCTCTTGAGATGCGACGGGAACGCCGGGAATTCTTTCCCGACCACGCAGGGAAAGGATCCCTCCTCTCGAGCTAGGAGGGGAAACGGGCTCCTCTGGATGTGGCGGGACTCTCGTGCTTCCTCTCGAGTGGAGACGGGTATATCGGGGAACTTCTTGAGTTGCAGCAAGGGTGTGAAGGACCCTTTTAAGTTCCAGAGGTTGGTGTGATTAGCCTCAGACGCCTCAGCGGAAATGGGCCTCATCTCGCCTGGAAGGTAGAACCTCCTGGATTTTCTCGAGTTGGGCAGGTGCTCTAGACTTATGACGGGACCTCAGGGACCGCGCTCTGGTGGCCTCGGAAAGGCCAGTTCCTTGCGAGTTGCTCGGGGGCCTCTCGGGATTCCTCTCCCGTCGATGCCAGGGCCTAAGACCTTGTGTGGAGTGCCAGAACCTGAGGATTCCTCTCCAGTGCTGACATGGATCTTGGGGTACTTCTGGAGTCTCCCCAGGGGGAGTCAGTCCTCGTCTCGAGTGGGGCATGCAAGTGCGCTTTCCTCCCAAGCTTTAGCAGCAGTGTAACGCCTCCCTTCGCGTGGAAAAAGGGATCTGTGGCATTCCCTCGCTTTCCCACGAGGCTTTTCCACGGCTTCCCACAGGCTGTCCCACGTGCACCGTGGTGTGAGTCGATCCTCGGCTTGAAAGTCGAGGCAGTGCAGGGAAAACAGGTTTCCCTGGAATGGACTGAGACATCTGGGGGACTCTGGGAATGGTGGCACGACCCTGGAGTTCCTCTCGCCTTTCCTGTGGAGAGCGCCTCCTCTTGAGATGCGACGGAACGCCGGGAATTCTTTCCCGACCACGCAGGGAAAGGATCCCTCCTCTCGAGCTAGGAGGCGGAAACGGGGCTCCTCTGGATGGGGACTCTCGTGCTTCCTCTCGAGTGGAGACGGTATATCGGGGAACTTCTTGAGTTGCAGCAAGGGTGTGAAGGACCCTTTGGAAGTTTCAGAGGTTAGGTGTGATTAGCTATGCCTCAGGGAAATGGGCCTCATTTCGCCTGGAGGGGAGAACCTCCTGGATTTTCTCGAGTTGCAGCAGGTGCTCTAAACTTACCACGGGACATCAGGGACCGCTCTGGTGGCCTCAGAAAGGCCAGTCCCATGTGAGTTGCTTGGGGCCTCTCGGGATTCCTCTCCCGTCGATGCTGGGGCCTAAGACCTTGTGTGGAGTCGGTGCCCGGAACCTGAGGATTCCTCTCCAGTGCTGACATGGATCTTGGGGTACTTCTGGAGTCTCCCCAGGGGAGTCAGTCCTCGTCTCGGGTGGGGCATGCACGTGCGCTTTCCTCCCGAGCTGTAGCAGCAGTGTCACGCTTCCTTCGCGTGGAACAAGGGATCTGTGCATTCCCTCGAGGCTTTTCCACTTTCCCACGAGGCTTTCCCACAGGCTGTCCCACGTGCCCCGTGGTGTGAGTCGATCCTCGGCTTGAAAGTCGAGGCAGTGCAGGGAAAAACAGGTTTCCCTGGAATGGACTGAGATATCTAGGGGACTCTGGGAATGGTGGCACGACCCTGGAGTTCCTCTCGCCTTTCCTGTGGAGAGCGCCTCCTCTTGAGATGCGACGGGAACACCAGGAAATTTTTCCCGAACACGCAGGGAAAGGATCCCTCCTCTCGAGCTAGGTGGAAACGGGGCTCCTCTGGATGTGGTCGGGACTCTCGTGCTTCCTCTCGAGTGGAGATGGGTTATCGGGGAACTTCTTGAGTTGCAGCAAGGGTGTGAAGGACCCTTTGGAAGTTCCAGAGTTTAGGTGTGATTAGCCTCTAGTTGCCTCAGCGGAAATAGTCCTCATCGAGCCTGGAGGGGAGAACCTCCTGGATTTTCTCGAGTTGCGGCAGGTGCTCTCGACTTACGATGGGGACTTCAGGGACCGCTCTCGTGGCCTCAGGAAAGGCCAGTCCCCATGCGAGTTGCTCGAGGCCTCTCGGGATTCTTCTCCCGTCCATGCGGGCCTAAGACCTTTGTGGACTCAGTGCCGGAACCTGAGGATTCTCTCCAGTGCTGACATGGATCTTAGGGTACTTCTGGAGTCTCCCCAGGGAGTCAGTCCTCGTCTCGAGTCGGGCATGCACGTGCGCTTTCTCCCGAGCTGTAGCAGCAGTGTCGCGCTTCCCTTCGCGTGGATCAAGGGATCTGTGCTTTCCCTCAAGGCTTTCCCACGAGGCTTTCCCACAGGGCTGCCCACGTGCCACCGTGGTGTGATTCGATCCTCGGCTTGAAAGTCGACGCAGTGCAGGGAAAACAGGTTTCCCTGGAATGGACTGAGACTTCCAGAGGATTCTGGGAATGCACGACCGTGGAGTTCCTCTCGCCTTTCCTGTGGAGCCGCCTCCTCTTGAGATGTGACGGGAACACCGGAATTCTATCCCGACCACGGAGGGAAAGGATCCCTGCTCTGGAGCTAGGAGGCGGAAACGGGGCTCCTCTGGATGTGGGCGGACTCTCGTGCTTCCTCTCGAGTGGAGACGGGTATGTCGGGGTACTTCTTGAGTTGCAGTAAGGGTGTGAAGGACTCTTTGGAAGTTCCAGAGTAAGGTGTGATTAGCCTCGAGATACCTCAGCGGAAATGGGAATCAGCTCGCCTGGAGAGGAGAACCTCCTGGATTTTCTCGAGTTGCAGCAGGTGCTCTCGACTTTCGACAGGGACCGCAGGGACCCACTGTGGTGGCCTCAGGACAGATCCAGTCCCCATGCAAGTTTGTTCTGGGCCTCTCGGGATTCCTCTCACGTGAATGCAGGGGCCTAAGACCTTGTGTGGAGTCGGTGCCAGAACCTGAGGATTCCTCTCCAGTGCTGACATGGATCTTGGGGTACTTCTGGAGTCTCCCAGGGGTGTCAGTCCTCGTCTCGAGTGGGGCCATGCACGTGCGCTTTCCTCCCGAGCTTTAGCAGCAGTGTCACGCTTCCCTTCGCGAGATCAAGGGATCTGTGGATTTCCATCGAGGCTTTCCCACGAGGCTTTTCCCACAGGGCTGCCCCACGTGCACTGTGGTGTGAGTCGATCCTCGGCTTGTAAAGTCGAGGCAGTGCAGGGAAAACCAGGTTCCCTGGAATGGACTGAGACATCTGGGGGACTCTGGCAATGGTGGCACGAACCTGGAGTTCCTCTCGCTTTTCCTCTGGAGAGCGCCTCCTCTTTGAGATGCGACGGGAACGCCCGCGAATTCTTTCCCCACCACGCAGGGAAAGGATCAAACTCTCGAGCTAGGAGGCGGAAACGTGGCTCCTCTTGATGTGGGCGGCACTTTCCTGCTTCCTCTCGAGTGGAGACGGGTATGTCGGGGTACTTCTGAGTTGCAGCAAGGGTGTGAAGGACCCTTTGGAAGTTCCAGGAGGTAAGGTGTGATTAGCCTCGAGATACCTCAGCGGAAATGGGCCTCATGTCGCCTGGAGGGGAGAACCTCCTGGATTTTCTCGAGTTGCGGCAGGTGCTCTCGACTTACGACGGGGACCTCAGGGACCCACTCTGGTGGCCTCAGGAAAGGCCAGTCCCCATGCGAGTTGCTCGGGGCCTCTCAGGATTCCTCTCCCGTCGATGCCGGGGCCTAAGACCTTGTGTGGAGTCAGTGCCGGAACCTGAGGATTCCTCTCCAGTGCCGACATTGGAATCTTCCGGGACTTCTGGAATCTCCCCAGAGGCGTAAGTCCTCGTCTCGAGTGGGGGCATGCACGTCCGCTTTCCTCCCGAGCTTAGCAGCAGTGTCACGCTTCCCTTTTCGTGGATCAAGGGATCTGTGGCTTTCCATCTAGACTTTCCCATGAGGCTTTCCACGAGGCTTTCCCACAGGGCTTTCCCACGTGCCACGGTGGTGTGAGTCGATCCTCGGCTTTAAAGTCGAGGCAGTGAAGGGAAAACAGTTTTCCCAGGAATGGACTGAGACATCTGGGGGACTCAGAGAATGGTGGCACGACCCTGGAGTTCCTCTCGCCTTTCCTGTGGAGAGCGCCTCCTCTTGAGAAAGCGACGGTAACGCCGGGAATTCTTTCCCTACCACGCAGGGAAAGTATCCCTCCTCTCTAGATAGCAGGCGGAAACGGGGCCACTCTGGATATGTGCGGGACTCTCGGATTCCTCTTGAGTGGAGACGGGTATTTCGGGGAACTTCTTGAGTTGCAGCAAGGGTGTGAAGGACCCTTTGGAAGTTCCAGAGTTAAAGTGTGATTACCCCCTAGTTGCCTCAACGGAAATGGGCCTCATCTCGCCTGGAGGGGAGAACCTCCTGGATTTTCTCGAGATGCGGCAGGTGCTCTCGACTTACGACGGGGACCTCAGGGATCCGCTCTGGTGGCCTCAGGAAAGGCCCGTCCCCATGCGAGTTGCTCGGGGACCTCTCGGGATTCCTCTCCCGTCGATGCTGGGGCCTAAGACCTTGTGTGGAGTCAGTGCCGGAACCTGAGGATTCCTCTCCAGTGCAAACATGGATCTTAGGGTACTTCTGGAGTCTCCCCAGGGCAGTCAGTCCTCGTCTCGAGAGGGGGGCATGCACGTGCGCTTTCCTCCCGAGCTGTAGTAGCAGTGTCGTGCTTCCCTTCGCGTGGATCAAGGGATCTGTGTCTTTCCCTCGAGGCTTTCCCACGAGGCTTTCCCACAGGGCTGTCCCACGTGCCACCGAGATGTGAGTCGATCTTCGGCTTGAAAGTCGAGGCAGTGCAGGGAAAACAGATTTCCCTGGAATGGACTGAGACATCCAGGGGACTCTGGAATGGTGGTACGACCCTGGAGTTCCTCTCGCCTTTCCTGTGGAGAGCACCTCCTCTTGAGATGCAACGGGAACGCCGGGAATTCTTTCCCGACCACGCTGGGAAAGGATCCCCCCCCTCGAGCTAGGAGGCGGAAACGGGGCTCCTCTGGATGTGGGCGGGACTCTCGTGCTTCCTCTCGAGTGGAGACGGGTATGTCGGGGAACTTCTTGAGTTGCAGCAGAGGTGTGAAGGACCCTTTGGAAGTTCCAGATGTTAGATGTGATTAGCCTCGAGACGCCTCAGCGGAAAAGGGCCTCATCTCGAATGCAGGGGAGAACCTCCTGGATTTTCTCGAGTTGCGGCAGGTGCTCTCGACTTACGACGGGGACCTCAGGGACCCGATCTGGTGGCCTCAGGAAAGGCCAGTCCCCATAAGAGTTGCTCGGGGGCCTCTCGGGATTCCTCTCCCGTCGATGCCGGGGCCTAAGACCTTGTGTGGAGTCGGTGCGGGAACCTGAGGATTCCTCTCCAGTGCTGACATGGATCTTGGGGTACTTCTGGAGTCTCCCCATGGAGTCAGTCCTCGTCTCGTTTGGGTGCATGCACGTGCGCTTTTCTCCCGAGCCTGTAGCAGCAGTGTCACTCTTCCCTACGCGTGGATCAAGGGATCTGTGGCTTTCCCTCGAGGCTTTCCCACGAGGCTTTCCCACGAGCTTTCCCACAGGGCTGTCCAACGTGCCATCGCGGTGTGAGTCCATCCTCGGCTTGAAAGTCGACTCAGTGCAGGGAAAACAGGTTTCCCTGGAATGGACTGAAACATCTGGGGGACTCTGGAATGGGCCTGATACTGGAGTTCCTCTCGCCTTTCCTGTGGAGAGCGCCTACTCTTGAGATGAGACGGGAACGCTAGGAATTCTTTCCCGACCACGCAGGGAAAGGATCCCTCCTCTCGAGCTAGGAGGCGGAAACGGGGCTCCTCTTTATGTGGCGGGACAATCGTGCTTCCTCTCGAGTGGAAACGGGTATGTCGGGGAAACTTCTTGAGTTGCAGAAAGAGTGTGAAAGACCCTTTGGAACTTCCAGAGGTTAGGTGTGATTAGCCTCGAGACTTCTCAGCAGAAATGGGCCTCATCTCCCCGGAAGGGAGAACCTCCTGGATTTTCTCGAGTTGCGGCAGGCGCTCTCGACTTACGACGGGCTCCTCAGGGACCAGCTCTGGTGGCCTCAGGAAAGTCCAATCCCCATGCTAGTTGCTCGGGGGCCTTTCGGATTCCTCTCCCATCGATTCCCAGGCCTAAGACCTTCTGCGGTGTCGGTGCCGGAACCTGAGGATTCCTCTCCAGTGCTGACATGGATCTTGGGGTACTTCTGGAATAGCCCCAGGGGAGTCAGTCCTCGTCTTGAGTGGGGGCATGCACGTGTGCTTTCCTCCGAGCTGTATCAGCAGTGTCACACTTCCCTTCCCGTGGATCAAGGAATCTGTGGCTTTCCCTCGAGGCTTTCCCAGCAGTCTTTCCCAAGAGGCTTTCCCACAGGGCTGTCCTACGTGCCACCGTGGTGTGATTCGATCCTCGGCTTGAAAGTCGAGGCAGTGCAGGGAAAACAGGTTTCCCTGGAATGGACTGAGACATCTGCGGACTCTGGGAATGGTGGCACGACCCTTGAGTCCCTCTCGCCTTTCAGGTGAGAGCGCCTCCTCTTGAGATGCAATGGGAACGCCGGGAATTCTTTCTCGACCCTGCAGGGAAAGGATCCCACCTCTCGAGCTAGGAGGCGGCAACGGGGCTCCTCTGGATGTGGGCGGGACGCTCGTGATTCCTCTCGAGTGGAGACAGGTATATCCGGGAACTTCTTGAGTTGCAGGAAAGGTGTGAAGGACCCTTTGGAAGTTCCAGAGGTAGTGTGATTAGCCTCGAAACGCCTCAGCAGAAAGGAGCCTGACCTCGCCTGGAGGGGAGAACCTCCTGGATTTTCTCGAGTTGCTGCAGGTGCTCTCGACATATGACGGGTATCTCAGGGACCCGCTCTGGTGGCCTCAGGAAAGGCCAGTCCACATGCGCGTTGCCTGGGGACCTCTCGGGATTCCTCTCCCATCGATGCCAGGACCTAAGACCTTGTGTGGAGTCGGTGCCTGAACCTGAGGATTCCTCTCCAGTGCTGACATGGATCTTGGGTTACTTCTGGAGTCTCCCCAGGGGAGTCAGTCCTCGTCTCGTGTGGGGGCATGCAGGTGCGCTTTCCTTCAGAGCTGTAGCAGCAGTGTCACGCTTCCCTTCGCGTGGATCAAGGGATCTGTGGCTTTCCCTCGAGATTTCCCCACGAGGCTTTCCCACAGGCTTTCTCTCGAGGCTTTCCCACGAGGCTTTCCCACAGGGCTGACCCACGTGTCACCGTCGTGTGAGTCGATCCTCGTCTTGAACGTCGAGGCAGTGCAGGGAAAACAGGTTTCCCTGGAATGGACTGAGATATCTGGGGGACTCTGGGAATGGTGGCACGACCCTTGGGTTCCTCTCGCCTTTCCTGTGGAGAGCGCCTCCTCTTGAGATGCGAGGGAATGCCGGGAATTCTTTCCCGACCACGCAGGGAAAGGATCCCTCCTCTCGAGCCATGAGGCGGAAACGAGGCTCCTCTGGATGTGGCGGGACTCTCGTGCTTCCTCTCGAGTGGAGCAGGGTATGTCGGGGAACTTCTTGAATTGCAGCAAGGGTGTGAAGGACCCTTTGGAAGTTCCATAGGTTAGGTGTGATTATTCTCGAGACGCCTCAGCGGAAATTGGCCTCATCTCGCCTGGAAGGGAGAACCTCCTGGATTTTCTCGAGTTGCGGCAGGTGCTCTCGACTTACGAAGGGGACCTCAGGGACCCTCTCTGGTGGCCTCAGGAAAGGCCAGTCCCCATGCGAGTTGCTCGGCGGCATCTCGGGATTCCTCTCCCGTCGATGCCCGGGCCTAAGACCTTGTTTGCAGTCGGTGCCGGAACCTGAGGATTCCTCTCCAGTGCTGACATGGATCTTGGGTACTTCTGGAGTCTCCCCAGGGAGTCAGTCCTCGTCTCGAGTGGGGGCATGCACGTGCGCTTTCCTCCCTAGCTGTAGCAGCAGTGTCACGCTCCCCTTCGCGTGGATTAAGGGATCTGTGGCTTTCCCTCGAGGCTTTCACATGAGACTTTCCCACGAGGCTTTCCCACAGGGCTGTCCCACGTTCCACCGTCGTGTGTGACGATCCTCGGCTTGAAAGTCGAGGCAGTCAGGGAAAACAGGTTTCCCTGGAATGGACTGAGACATCTGAGGGACTCTGGAATGGTGGCACAACCCTGGAGTTCCTCTCGCCTTTCCTGTGGAGATCGCCTCCTCTTGAGATGCGCTGGGAACACTGGGAACTCTTTCCCGATCACTGAGGGAAAGGATCCCTCCTCTCGAGCTAGGAGGCGGAAACGGGGCTCCTCTGAATGTGGGCGGACTCTCGTGCTTCCTCTCGAGTGGAGACGGGTATGTTGGGGATCTTCATGAGTTGCAGCAAGGGTGTGAAGGACCCTTTGGAAGTTCCAGAGGTTAAGTGTGATTAACCTTGAGACACCTCAGCGGAAATGGTCCTCATCTCGCCTGGAAGGGAGAACCTCCTAGATTTTCTCAAGTTGCTGCAGGTGCTCTCTACCTACGACGGGACCTCAGGGACCCGCTCTGGTGGCCTCAGGAACGGCCAGTCCCCATGGAGTTGCTCGGGAGACTCACGGGATTCCTCTCCCATCGATGCCGGGGCCTAAGACCTTTGTGGAGTTGGTGCCGTAAAGTGAGGATTCCTCTCCAGTGCTGACATGGATCTTGGAGTACTTCTCGAGTCTACCCAGGGCAGTCAGTCCTCGTCTCGAGTGGTGCATGCACGTGCGCTTTCCTCCCGAGCTGTAGCAGCAGTGTCACGCTTCCCTTCGCGTGGATCAAGGGATCTGTGGCTTTCCCTCGAGGCTTTCCCACGAGGCTTTCACACAGGGCTGTTCCACGTGCCACCGTGCAGTGAGTCGATGCTCGGCTTGAAAGTCGAGGCTAGGGAAAACAGGTTTCCCTGGAATGGACTGAGACATCTGGGGACTCTGGGAATGGTGGCACGACCCTGGAGTTCCTCTCGCCTTTCCTGTGTTGCGCCTCCTCTTGAGATGCGAGGGGAACGCCGGGAATTCTTCCGGATAACGCAGGGAAAGGATCCTTCCTCTCGAGCTATGAGGCGGAAACGGGCTCCTCTGGATGTGGGCAAGACTTCTCGTGCTTCCTCTCGAGTGGAGAGGGTATTTCGGGAACTTCTTGAGTTGCAGCTAGGGTTTGAAGGCCCCTTTGTTAGTTCCAGATGCTTGATGATTAGCCTCGAGACGCCTCATCGGATATGGCCACATCTCGCCTGGAGGGAGAACCTCCTGGATTTTCTCGAGTTGCAGCTGGAGCTCTCGACTTACGACTTGGACCTCAGAGACACGCTCTGGTGGCCTCATGAAAGGCGAATCCCCAAGCAAGTTGCTCGTGGGCTTCTCGGATTCCACTCCCGTCGATGCCGGGGCCTAAGACCTTGTGTGGAGTTACTGCCACAACCTGAGGATTCCTCTCCAGTGCCTACATGGATCTTCGGGACTTCTGGAGTCTCCCAGGGGCGTCAGACCTCGGCTCGAGTGGGGCATGCACGTGCGCTTTCCTCCCGAGCTGTAGCAGCACAGTGTCACGCTTCCCTTCGCATGGATCAATGAATCTGTGGTTATCACTCGAGGCTTTCCCAAGAGGGTTTCCCACGAGGCTTTCCCACAGGCTGTCCACGTGCCACCTTGGTGTGAGTCTATCCTTGGCTGGTAAGTCGAGGCAGTGCAGGGAAACAGTTTTCCCTGGAATGGACTGAGACATCTGGGGGACTCTGGAATGGTGGCAACACCCTGGAGTTCCTCTCGCCTTTCCTGTGGAGAGCGCCTCCTCTTGAGAAGCGACCGGAACGCTGGGTATTCTTTCCCCGACCACGAAAGGAAATGATCCCTCCTCTCGAGCTAGGAGGCGGAAACGGGTTACTCTGGATGTGAGCGGTACTCTCGTGCTTCCTCTCAAGTGGAGACTGGTATGTC
>NW_017191969.1:0-10523 GCF_001704415.2 Capra hircus
TCCATTGTATATTCTTGCCTCCTTTGTCAAAGATAAGGTGTCCATGTGTGTGGATTTATCTCTGGGCTTTCTATTTGTTCCATTGATCTATATGTCCGTCTTTTTTGCCAGTACCATACTGTCTTGATGCCTGTGGCTTTGTAGTAGAGCCTGAGTCAAGCAGGTTGATTCCTCCAGTTTCCATTCTTCTTTCTCAAGATTGCTTTGGCTATTCAGGTTTTTTTTGTATTTCCATACAAATTGTGAAATTATTCTTCTAGCTCTGTGAACAATACCACTGGTAGCTTAATAGGGATTGCATTGAATGTATTGATTGCTTTGGGTATTATACCCATTTTCACTATATTGATTCTTCCGATCCATGAACATGGTATATTTCTCCATCTATTAGTGTCCTCTTTGATTTCTTTCACCAACGTTTTATAGTTTTCTATATATATGTCTTTAGTTTCTTTAGGTAGATATCCCAAAGCCGCTTTTTGTGTTGCAATGGTGAATGGAATTGTTTCTTAACTTCTTTTTCTGCTTTCTCATTATTCGTGTATAGGAATGCAAGGATTTCTGTGTGTTGATTTTATATCCCACAACTTTACTATATTCATTGATTAGATCTAGTAATTTTCTGGTGGAGTCTTTAGGGTTTTCTATGTAGAGGATCATGTCATCTGCAAACAGTGAGAGTTTTACTTCTTCTTTTCCAATTTGGATTCCTTTTATTTCTTTTTCTGCTCTGATTGCTGTGGCCAAAACTTCCAGAACTATGTTGAACAGTAGCAGTGAAAGTGGGCACCTTGTCTTGTTCCTGATTTTAGGGGAAATGCTTTCAATTTTTCACATTGAGGATAATGTTTGCTGTGGGTTTGTCATATATAGCTTCTATTATGTTGAGGTATGTTCCCTCTATTCCTGCTTTCTGGAGAGTTTTTATCATAAATGGATGTTGAATTTTGTCAAAGGCTTTCTCTGCATCTATTGAGATCATCATATGGCTTTTATTTTTCAATTTGTTAATGTGGTGAGTTACACTGATTGATTTGTGGATATTGAAGAATCTTTGCATCCCTGGGATAAAGCCCACTTGGTCATGGTGTATGATCTTTTTAATGTGTTGTTGGATTCTGATTGCTAGAATTTTGTTAAGGATTTTTGCAACTATGTTCATCAGTGATATCGGCCTATAGTTTTCTTTCCTTGTGGCATCTTTGTCAGGTTTTTGTATTAGGGTGATTGCGGCCTCATAGAATGAGTTTGGAAGTTTACCTTCCTCTGCAAATTTCTGGAAGAGTTTGAGGAAGATAGGTATTAGCTCTTCTCGAAAATTTTTGATAGAATTCAGCTGTGAAGCCATCTGGACCTGGGCTTTTGTTTGCTGGGAAGATTTCTGATTACCATTTCAATTTCTTTGCTTGTGATGAGTCTGTTAAAATTTTCTGTTTCTTCCTGGTTCAGTTTTGGAAAAGTTGTACTTTTCTAAGAATTTGTCCATTTCTTCTATGCTGTCCATTTTATTGGCATATAATTGCTGATAGTAGTCTCTTATGATCCTTTGTATTTCTGTGTTGTCTGTTGTGATCTCTCCATTTTCATTTCTAATTTTATTGATTTGATTTTTCTCTCTTTGCTTCTTGATGAGTCTGGCTAATGTTTTGTCAATTTTATTTATCCTTTCAGAGAACCAGGTTTTGGCTTTGTTGATTTTTGCTATGGTCTCTTTTGTTTCTTTTGCATTTATTTCTGCCCTAATTTTTACGATTTCTTTCCTTCTACTAACCTTGGGTTCTCCAATTCTTCCTTTCTAGTTGCTTTAGGTGTAGAGTTAGGTTATTTATTTGACTTTTTTCTTGTTTCTTGAGGTATGCCTGTATTGCTATGAACCTTCCCCTTAACACTGCTTTTACAGTGTCCACAGATTTTGGATTGTGTTGTTTTCATTTTCATTCATTTCTATACAATTTTGATTTCTTTTTTGATTTCTTCTGTGATTTGTTGGTTATTCAGAAGCGTGTTGTTCAGCCTCCATATGTTGGAAGTTTTAATAGTTTTTCTCCTATAATTGAGATCTAATCTTAAAGTATTGTAGTCAGAAAAGATGTTTCAGGTGATTTCAATTTTTTTTTGAATTTATCAAGGCTAGATTTATGGCCCAGAATGTGATCTATCCTGGAGAAGGTTCCGTGAGCACTTGAGATAAAGTTGAAATTCATTGTTTTAGGGTGAAATGTCCTATAGATATCAATTAGGTCCAACTGGTCTATTGTATCATTTAAAGTTTGTGTTTCTTTGTTAATTTTCTGTTTGGTTAATCTGTCCATAGGTGTGGGTGGGGTATTAAAGTCTCCCATTATTATTGTGTTATTGTTAATTTCCCCTTTCATACTTGTTAGCATTTGTCTTACATATTGCAGTGCTCCTATGTTGGGTGCATATATATTTATAATTGTTATATCTTCTCCTTGGATTGATCCTTTGATCATTATGTAGTGTCCTTCTTTGTCTCTTTTCACAGCCTTTGTTTTTAAAGTCTATTTTATCTGATATGAGTATAGCTACTCCTGCTTCCTTTTGGTCTCTATTTGCATGGAATATCTTTTTCCAGCCCTTTACTTTCAGTCTGTATGTGTCCCTTGTTTTGAGGTGGGTCTCTTGTAGACAACATATATAAGGGTCTTGTTTTTGTATCCATTCAGCCAGCCTTTGTCTATTGGTTGGGGCATTCAACCCATTTACGTTTAAGGTAATTATTGATAAGTATGATCCCGTTGCCATTTACTTTATTGTTTTGGGTTCGGGTTTATACACCCTTTTTGTGTTTCCTGTCTAGAGAATATCTTTAGCAATTGTTGGAGAGCTGGTTTGGTGATGCTGAATTCTGTCAGCTTTTGCTTGTCTGTAAAGCTTTTGATTTCTCCTTCGTATTTGAATGAGATCCTTGCTGGGTACAGTAATCTGGGCTGTAGGTTATTGTCTTTCATCACTTTAAGTATTTCTTGCCATTCCCTGCTGGCCTGAAGAGTTTCTATTGAAAGATCAGCTGTTATCCTTATGGGAATCCCCTTGTGTGCTATTTTGTTGTTTTTCCCTTGCTGCTTTTAATATTTGTTCTTTATGTTTTATTTTGTTAATTTGATTAATATGTGTCTTGGGGTGTTTCACCTTGGGTTTATCCTATTTGGGGCTTTCTGGGTTTCTTGGACTTGGGTGATTATTTCCTTCTCCATTTTAGGGAAGTTTTCAACTATTATCTCCTCCTGTATTTTTTCATGGTCTTTCTTTTTGTCTTCTTCTGGGACTCCTATAATTCGAATGTTGGAGCGTTTCATATTGCCCTGGAGGTCTCTGAGATTGTCCTCATTTCTTTTAATTCATTTTTCTTTTTTCCTCTCTGATTCATTTATTTCTACCATTCTATCTTCTATTTCACTAATCTTATCTTCTGCCTCCATTATTCTACTATTTGTTGCCTCCAGAGTGTTTCTGATCTCATTTATTGCATTATTCATTATATACTGACTCTTTTATATTTCTTCTAGGTCCTTGTTAAACCTTTCTTGCACCTTCTCAATCCTTGTCTCCAGACTATTTATCTGTGATTCCATTTTGATTCCACGATTTTGGATCAATTTCACTATCATTATTTGGAATTCTTTATCAGGTAGATGCCCTATCTCTTCCTCTTTTGTTTGGTTTGGTGGGCATTTATCCTGTTCCTTTACCTGCTGGGTATTCCTCTGTCTCTTCATCTTGGTTATATTACTGCGTTTGGGGTGGCCTTTCTATATTCTGGGAATTTGTGGAGTTCTCTTTATTATGGAGTTTCCTCACTATGAGGTTGTATCAGTGGCTTGTCAAGGTTTCTTGGTTAGGGAAGCTTGTGTAGGAGTTCTGGTGGGTGGAGCTGGATTTCTTCTCTCTGGAGTGCAATGAAGTGTCCAGTAATGAGTTATGAGACGTCAATGGTTTTGGAGTAACTTGAGCTGCCTGTATTTTGAAGTCAGAGATGTGTTCCTGTTTTGCTGGAGAATTTGCGTGGTATGTCTTGCTCTGGAACTTGTTGGCCCTTGGGTGGTGCTTGGTTTCAGTGTAGGTATGGAGGCCATTTATCATTCTTAAAGCACTGTCCATTAAGGTAGACAATATGTAGCCGCATGTTGCTATGTAAATGGACATAAGAAATAATTAAATTAAATTATAATATCAGTTTCTCAGTCTCCCTAGCTGCATTTCAAGTCCTCAACAGCCATTTGTGGCTACTGGGTACCATATTGGAAAGCACAGATATACACAATTTCTTTATTGCAGAAAGTTCTACTGAAGAAGCTCTGGAAAATGAAGAAAAATAAGTCATGGATATTGTAAACAGTAGAGTTATCCTTCAAGGTTTATAAATTTTATACACACACACACACCACAAATTAAACAGAAAAAGAAGACAGTTTATAACATCAGTTGTGAACTACTGCCAGAAATGTTAAAGTTTCATTGCCACTGACTCTGGTATTGAAAGCCTTTCCAAAATGATAAAGCCTTAATTTTTATATATCCTCACAGGAAATACTGATTGTGAAGGTATAATTTGACATTAATGATATTCCAGAATACAGCTATAATATACACTGATTTGAAGTACATCAGTTTATGAGGTTGGTAATTTTCATTCTACTGTAACATATTCCTGGTTACTTCAACTGCAACATGATTTTGAAATCAAATTTCAATTTTAAATACACTAGGCATATTAGATACATATTTTCATTGCCATAAATATGCTCCAAAGGCACAGATTTTAAAGTGTGTTCAGACTGAGGACCCAACTCCATTCACTCCACTCTAAATATGGCATTCCCTTTAGGAGCTCCTTTACAATTAGGACACAAGTGGTTAGATAAATGAACTGGCCACCGATATTAGTATCAGCCCACTCCAGTGTTCTTGCCTGGAGAATCCCTGGGACAGAGGAGTGTAGTGGGCTGCCGTCTATGGGGTCGCACAGAGTCAGACAACTGAAGCAACTTAGCAGCAGCAGCAGCACAGCAGCTGTAAAGCAGGAATTACTCTGTTCTTTCCCTTGTTCTGCCCTGATACCCTGGAGGTCTTAGAAATTTTGAGGCAAGGGAGACAGGAAGTGAAATGGGGCAGACACCTATGGTCCTTGACTCCTCATGTCTTCTGCCTGCCTTTTGTCTGTGGAAAACTTTAGTCAAAGAATAGGTTTAATCAGAGAAATGAGAAAAATGCAGAAACAAAGGAAAACAGTCAAAGGAGACCAAATAATAATAATTGTAGTCCTTAGCATAGTCAAGGACCTATAGTTCCTTCTCAAAGGCTATAGATAATATTGTGAGCCATATCCTGTGAGCTGTCTTATAGCTACCGAAACTCCCACCAGGTGAAGGAGTTAACTACGTGATCAGATTGCAGTCATGGCATAAGCTGCCACGGTTTTGAGAATCTGTCTTCATGAAATAGAAACAAACTGACCCTGGAACTGATGATTGTGCTGTGTGCTGTGCTGTGCTTAGTTGCTCAGTCATGTCTGACTCTTTGCGATCCCATGCGTTATAGTCCAATAGGTTCCTCACAGGAGGGCCTAGAGGAGCTATCCCACATTGAAGGTCAGGAACGGCGGCGGTAAGGAGATACCCCGTCGTCCAAGGTAAGGAAGAGCAGCTGTGCTTTGCTGAAGCAGCCGTGAAGAGATACCCCATGCCCAAGGTAAGAGAAACCAAAAGTAAGATGGTAGATGTTGCAAGAGAGCATCAGAGGGCAGACACACTGAAACCATACTCACAGAAAACTAGTCAATCTAATCACACTAGGACCACAGCTGTAAAGAGCAATATTGCATAGGAACCTGGAATGTCAGGTCCATGAATCAAGGCAAATTGGAAGTGGTGAAACAAGAGATGGCAAGGTGAACGTAGACATTCTAGGAATCAGCGAACTAAAATGGACTGGAATGGGTGAATTTAACACAGATGACCATCATATCTACTACTGCGGGCAGGATTTCCTCAGAAGAAATGGAGTAGCCATCATGGTCAACAGAAGAGTCGGAAATGCAGTACTTGGAAGCAGTCTCAAAAATGACAGAATGATTGATCTCTGTTCGTCTCCAAGGCATATCACAGTTATCCAAGTCTATGCCCCAACCAGTAACACTGAAGAAACTGAAGTTGAGCAGTTTTATGAAGACCTACAAGACCTTGTAGAACTAACACTCAGAAAAGATGTCCTTTTCATTATAGGAGACTGGAATGCAAAAGTAGGAAGTCAAGAAACACTGGGTAACAGGCAAATTTGGCCTTGGAATGTGGAATGAAGCAGGGCAAAGACTAATAGAGTTTTGCCAAGAAAATGCACTGGTAATAACAAACACCCTCTTCCAACAACACAAGAGAAGACTCTACACATGGACATCACCAGATGGTCAACCGAAATCAGATTGATTATATTCTTTGCAGCCAAAGATGGAGAAGCTCTATACAGTCAACAAAAAAACAAGACCAGGAGCTGACTGTGGCTCAGATCATGAACTGTTTATTACCAAATTCAGACTCAAAGGAAGAAAATAAGGAAAACCACTAGACCATTCAGGTATGACCTAAATCAAATCCCTTATGATTATACAGTGGAAGTGAGAAATAGATTTAAGGGCCTAGATCTGATAGATAGAGTGCCTGATGAACTATGACGGAGTTCATGACATTGTACAGAGACAGGATCAAACCATCCCAAGAAAAGAATGCAAAAAGCAAAATGGCTATTGAGGAGCTTACAATAGCTGTGAAAAGAGGAAGAAAAAGCAAAGGGAAAGAAAGATATACCATTTGAATGCAGAGTTCAAAGAATAGCAAGAGAGATAAGAAAGCCTTCTCAGCAATCAGTGCAAAGAATGAGGAAAACAATAGAATGGGAAAGACTAGAGCTCTCTTCAGAAATTAGAGATATCAAAGGAATATTTATGCAAAGCTGGCTCATAAAGGACAGAATGGTATGGACTAACAGAAGCAGAAGATATTAAGAAGAGGTGGCAGAATAACAGAAGAACTGTACAAAAACTCTTCATGACCAGATAATCACTATGTGTGATCACTCACCTACATCAGACATCTGGAATGTGAAGTCAAGTGGCCTTAGAAGCATCACTACGAACAAGCTAGTGGAGTGATGGATTCCAGTTAAGCTATTTCAAATCCTGAAGATGATGCTGTGAAAGTGCTACACTCAATATGCAGCAAATTTGGAAACTCAGCAGTGCACAGGACTGGAAAAGGTCAGTTTCATTCAATCCAAAGAAAGGCAATGCCAAGAATGCTCAAACTACACACAATTCACTCATCTCACACAGTAGTAAAGTAATGCTTAAAATTCTCCAAGCAGGCTTCAGCAATATGTGAACTGTGAATTCCAGATGTTCAAGCTGTTTAGAAAGGCAGAGGAACAGAGATCAAATTGCAACATCTGCGGATCATGGAAAAAGCAAGAGAGTTCCAGAAAACATCTATTTCTGCTTTATTGACTATGCCAAAGCCTTGACTGTGTGGATCACAATAAACTGTGGAAATTCTGAAAGAGATGGAATACCAGACACCTGACTGCTCTTGAGAAATCTGTATGCAGGTCAAGAAGTAACAGTTAGAACTGGACATGAACAACAGACTGGTTCCAAATAGAAAAGGAGTACGTCAAGGTGTATATGTCACCATGCTTATTAACTTATATGCAGAGTACATCATGAGAACTCTGGCTAGAGAAGCACAGGCTGAAATCAAGATTGCCAGAGAAATATCATAACCTCAGATATGCAAATGACACCACCTTATGGCAGAAAGTGAAGAAGAACTAAAGAGCTCTTGATGAAAGTTAAAAAGGAGAGTGAAAAATTGCTGAAAGCTCAACAATCAGAAAACGAAGATCATGGCATCCAGTTCCATCACTTCATGGCAAATAGATGGGGTAAACGGTGGAAACAGTGTCAGACTTTATTTTTCTGGGCTCCAAAAATCACTGCAGATGGTGATTGCGGCCATGAAATTAAAAGACGCTTACTCGTTGGAAGAGAAGTTATGACCAACCTAGATAGTTATTCAAAAGCAGAGACGTTACTTTGCCGACTAAGGTCCGTCTAGTCAAGGCTATGGTTTTTCCTGTGGTCATGTATGGATGTGAGAGTTGGACTGTGAAGAAGGCTGAGCGCTGAAGAAGTGATGCTTTTGAACTGTGGTGTTGGCGAAGACTCTTGAGAGTCCCTTGGAGTGCAAGGACATCCAACCAGTCCATTCTGAAGGAGATCAACCCTGGGATTTCTTTGGAAGGAATGATGCTAAAGCTGAAGCTCCAGTACTTTGGCCAACTCATGCGAAGACTTGACTCATTGGAAAAGACTCTGATGCTGGGAGGGATTGGGGGCAGGAGGAGAAGGGACGACAGAGGATGAGATGGCTGGATGGCATCACGGACTCGATGGACATGAGTCTGAGTGACCTCCGGGAGTTGGTGATGGACAAGGAGGCCTGGCGTTCTGTGATTTCATGGGGTCGCAAAGAGTCGGACATGACTGAGAGACTGAACTGAACTGAAGAATACTGGAGTGGGTTGCCATGCCCTTCTCCAGGGGATCTTCCCAGGGATTGAACTCAGGAATTGAACCCAGGTCTCCTGCATTATTATTTACCACCTGAGCCTCCAGGGAAGCCCAGAACTGAAGATTAACTGAACCTAAATCAACCAAGATGATGCTGTGAAATCACCAATGATCAATTTCAAGATGACTATCAGAGCTTACTGCACTATTCCTTCATGAAGCCCCCTCCCCTCCATCAATAAAGTTCTTCACTAATGATTGTCAGTGGGGGGGATGTTGGCGTTTTTGGACAGACACCTACCCCCTACCCCATTTACTGGCATCTGAAATAAAGCAAACTTTCCTTTCCACAAACCTGGCCTCTTTATTGCCTTTGAGTGACAAGCAACCAGACACAGCTTCTGGTAACAGAAGTGTTCTGTGAAATTCCACCTACACCTCCAAGGTGATAAGGCATTGAAAGAAAAAAAGAGAGATATGTGCATTGCCCCTTCCTCAAGGCCATAAACCAGTACTAAGATAAGGGACAGAAAAAATCAACTTTGACCTGCTATCTTGTAATCTGTTGTTATTCTTGTTTAGTCGATAAGTTGTGTCTTACTCTTTTTGCAACCCAGTGGACTGCAGCCCTTGAGGCTCCTCTGTCCATGGTATTTTCCAGGCAAGAATACTGGAGTGGGTTGCCATTTCCTTCTCCAGGGGGATCTTCCTAACCCATGGATCCAATCTGCATCTACTGTATTGCAGGTGGATTCTTTACTGCTGAGCCATCAGGGAAATTAAGTTTAAAGGAGACCTCAAATGCACAAAAATTAATGTGAAATTAGATGTGTAAACAAACATGGATTTCTATTCAATGATTTAAAATCACAGATGAAATTAATAGAGAAATGGTAGACTGACAGAGATATTTACAATATCATAATTAGCAAACTAAATAGAACAAACAAGGGGGGGGTTTACTCAGCACTGTTGATCAGGGTATACAACCTATTCTGGAACCATCTGACAGCGTATAGTAAAACTGAGCAACCGTATGACCTGTGACCCAAAGATCTCATTCCTGGAAATACATCTCAAAGACATTTTTACACAATTCTATACAGGTGAGTTAGGAATGCTGCTGTTCTTAAGAGTGTCAAATTTGAGGAAGTGAAATTTTCTGTCCCTGAGGGACAGGACATAACTGTAGAATTCTGTGGGACAGTAAGAAACAAAGCGCATGTACACAGGGAACATGCTGTGTCCTCAGAGCTCACATGAGAGCTGTGTGCCATATGCAAACACAGAGCCCCGTACCTAGAAGAGCCGCACACTTTGTTTCAGCCTCTGGTGTTGCCATCTTGAAGTTCTTAATAATTTTTCTACAAGGGACCCTGCACTTTTATTCTACACTGTAGCCAGTTCTGATCACAATATAGTGTAGAGTAAGAAAGTAGGAAAAGAATGAGATTTATTATATTGTAAAATGCTGCAGGAGAAGTTTGTATACAATTGTATGTTACAATGATATTTTGGGATAAAATAGAGGTTGAATATGTGGGAGTGAAGATCAGAGACAAAGGTTAAGGCCAAATTATATGAGATAAAGAACAAAACAGTAGAGGGCCTTTATATGGATGAATAACTCAGGCACTATAAAAATTTCTCAACTTTTTTTGGATTTCCTTTGAGTGAAGGATGCATGGCAGAAAATATTTTTGGTAAAATATTCAACATAGATTATGTGATACTTGAAAACTTCTTCCCATTGTTTTTTGCTCAAGGATATCTAATTTTTCTAGTATAGACTATACATGCATGCTAAGTCGCTTCAGCTGTGTCGAAATCTTTAAGACCCTTGGACTGTAGCCTGCTAAGCTCCTCTGAAGATGGGACTCTGCAGACAAGAACTGGAGTGGGTCACCCTGCCTCCTCCAGGAGATCTTTCTGACCTAGA
>NW_017191970.1:0-10522 GCF_001704415.2 Capra hircus
CGCCTCCGCGCCCCGCCCCCCGGCGGCCCCCGGCTTCCCCGGGCCCCTGGCTGGGGTTTTCCGCCCCGCCCCCCGGCGGCTGCTTCCTTGGGTGCCCCCGCCCGTGTCTGCCCGCCGTCGGTTCCCTCGCCCTCTCCTCCCCCGCCGCGCCCTGTGCCGGTGGTTGGGGCCTGCTCCTGCGTGTCTGGGTTCCTGCCCCCCGCCCCCCTCCGGGGCCGCCGCCCCTGCGGCCCGCCCTGCTGGCGGCGCCCTGCGCCCCGCCTGCTCGGCGCGTGCCCCACCGCCCGCCGGGCCGCGCGCCTCCTCGGGGCCCGGCGGCCGCCCCCCGCCCCGTCCCGTTGCCCGCCCTGCTTGCCCGGCGGCTCCCGTGCGCCTCCCGTCCGGCCGCGCTCTCGCTCTGCTCCGCGCCCCGCTCTGGCCGCGTTCCTGCGCGCGGCTGCTCTGCCGGGGGCTCGCCTTGCCCGCCTTGCCTTGCTTTTCGGCTGCCTCTCCCGGCCGGCGCCGGCCGCCGGCGCCTGGGCGTCGCCCCTGGCGCCTTTCTTGCCTCCGCTCCCCTCCTGCCTTGCCTTTGCCCTTCGGTCCCCGTCCTCCTTCCGGCGCGCTTCGGGGCTGGTGGGTTGCCCCCTGCCCCGGGCTCCCGCCGTGCGCCTTCTGTCCGCGGGCCGGGCCGGGCCCCTGCCGGGCTCCTCCCGCGGTTGCTTGGCCGCCCCGCTTCCGCGCCCCCCCGGCGCGCCCCCGGCCGGCTCCCCGGGCCCCTGGCTGGGGTTTTCCGCCCGCCCCCCGGCGGCTGCTTCCTTGGGTGCCCCCGCCCGTGTCTGCCGCCGTCGGTTCCCTCGCCCTCTCCTCCCCCGCCGCGCCCTGTGCCGGTGTTTGGGGCCTGCTCCTGCGTGTCTGGGTTCCTGCCCCCGCCCCCCTCCGGGGCCGCCGCCCCTGCGGCCCGCCCTGCTGGCGGCGCCCTGCGCCCCCCGCCTGCTCGGCGCGTGCCCCGCGCCGCCGGGCCGCGCGCCTCCCTCGGGGCCGCGGCGGCCGCCCGTCCCCGTCCCGCTGCCCTCCTGCTTCCCCGCCGCTCCGTGCGCTCCCCCGTCGGCCGCTCTCTCGCTCTGTTCCGCGGCCGCTCTGGCCGCGTTCCTGGCCCCCGCTGCTCTGCCCTCGGCGCGCCTTGCGCGCCGCCTTGCCTTGCTTTCCGGCTCCCTCCCCCGGGCCGGCGCCGGCTGTGTGCGGCTCGGCCCCGCCCCTGGCGCCTTCCTGGCTTCCGCTCTCCCCCTGCCTTGCCTTTGCCCTTCGGTCCCCGCGTCCTTGCGGCGGGCTTCGGGGCTGGTGGGTTGCCCCCTGCCCCGGGCTCCCGCCGTGCCCGCTCTGTCCGCGGGCCGCGCCGGGCCCCGCCGGGCTCCTTCCGCGGTTCCTTGGCCGCCCCGCCCCCGCTCCGCCCGGCGCGCCCCCGGTTCCCCGGGCCCCTGGCTGGGTTTTGCCTCCCCCCCTCCCCGCGGCTGCCTCCGTGGGTGCCTCGCCCGTGTGTGCGCGCCGTCGGTTCCCTCGCCCTCTCCTCCCCCGCCGCGCCCTGTGCCGGTGGTTGGGGCCTTCTCCTGCGTGTCTGGGTTCCCGCCCCCCGCCTCCCCTCCGGGGCCGCCGCCCCTGCGGCCCGCCCTGCTGGCGGCGCCCTGCGCGCCCCGCCTGCTCGGCGCGCGCCCCGCCCGCCGTGTCGCGCGCCTCCTCGGGCGCCGCGGCGGCCGCCGCGCCCCGTCCCGCGGCCCGCCCTGCTTGCCCGGCGCTCCGTGGGCCTCCCGTCCGGCCGCGCTCTCGCTCTGCTCCGCGGCCCCGCTCTGGCCGCGTTTCTGGCGCGCGGCTGCTCGGCCGGGGGCGCCTTGCCCCGCCTTGCCTTGCTTTTCGGCTCCCTCCCCCGGCCGGCGCTGTCTGCGCGCGCCTGGGCGCCGCCCCTGGTGCCTTCCTTGCCTCCGCTCCCCTCCTGCCTTGCCTTTGCCCCTCGGTGCCCGGCGTGTTGGGGCGGGCTTCGGGGGTGGTGGGTTGCCCCCCTGCCCCGGGCTTCCGCCGTGCGCGCTCTGTCCGCGGGCCGGGCCGGGCCCCTGCCGGGCTCCTCCCGCGGTTTCTCGGCCGCCTCGCCTCCGCGCCGCCCCCGCGCGCCCCCCGGCTCCCCGGGCCCCTGGCTGGGGTTTTCCGCCCCGCCCCCCGGCGGCTGCTTCCTTGGGTGCCCCGCCCGTGTCTGCCCGCCGTCGGTTCCCTCGCCCTCTCCTCCCCCGCCGCGCCCTGTGCCGGTGTTGGGGCCTGCTCCTGCGTGTCTGGGTTCCTGCCCCCCGCCCCCCCTCCGGGGCCGCCGCCCCCTGCGGCCCGCCCTGCTGGCGGCGCCCTGCGCCCCGCCTGCTCGGCGCGTGCCCCGCCCGCCGGGCCGCGCGCCTCCTCGGGGCCGCGGCGGCCGCCCCGCCCCGTCCCGTTGCCCGCCCTGCTTGCCCGGCGCTCCGTGCGCCTCCCGTCCGGCCGCGCTCTCGCTCTGCTCCGCGCCCCCGCTCTGGCCGCGTTCCTGGCGCGGCGCTGCTCTGCCGGGGGCTCGCCTTGCCCCGCCTTGCCTTGCTTTTCGGCTGCCTCTCCCGGCCGGCGCCGGCCGCCGGCGCCTGGGCGTCGCCCCTGGCGCCTTTCTTGCCTCCGCTCCCCTCCTGCCTTGCCTTTGCCCTTCGGTCCCCGTCCCTCCTTCCGGCGCGCTTCGGGGCTGGTGGGTTGCCCCCTGCCCCGGGCTCCCGCCGTGCGCCTTCTGTCCGCGGGCCGGGCCGGGCCCCTGCCGGGCTCCTCCCGCGGTTGCTTGGCCGCCCCGCTTCCGCGCCCCCCGGCGCGCCCCCGGCTCCCCGGGCCCCTGGCTGGGGTTTTCCGCCCCGCCCCCCCGGCGGCTGCTTCCTTGGGTGCCCCGCCCGTGTCTGCCCGCCGTCGGTTCCCTCGCCCTCTCCTCCCCCCGCCGCGCCCTGTGCCGGTGTTTGGGGCCTGCTCCTGCGTGTCTGGGTTCCTGCCCCGCCCCCCCTCCGGGGCCGCCGCCCCTGCGGCCCGCCCTGCTGGCGGCGCCCTGCGCCCCCGCCTGCTCGGCGCGTGCCCCGCCCGCCGGGCCGCGCGCCTCCTCGGGGCCGCGGCGGCCGCCCCGTCCCCCGTCCCGCTGCCCTCCCTGCTTCCCCGCCGCTCCGTGCGCCTCCCGTCCGGCCGCTCTCGCTCTGTTCCGCGGCCCGCTCTGGCCGCGTTCCTGGCCCCCGCTGCGCTCTGCCCTCGGCGCGCCTTGCCGCCGCCTTGCCTTGCTTTCCGGCTCCCTCCCCCGGCCGGCGCCGGCTGTGTGCGGCTCGGCCCCGCCCCTGGCGCCTTCCTGGCTTCCGCTCTCCCCCTGCCTTGCCTTTGCCCTTCGGTCCCCCGCGTCCTTGCGGCGGGCTTCGGGGCTGGTGGGTTGCCCCCTGCCCGGGCTCCCGCCGTGCCCGCTCTGTCCGCGGGCCGCGCCGGGCCCCCGCCGGGCTCCTTCCGCGGTTCCTTGGCCGCCCGCCCCCGCTCCGCCCGGCGCGCCCCCGGTTCCCCGGGCCCCTGGCTGGGTTTTGCCTCCCCCCCCTCCCCGCGGCTGCCTCCGTGGGTGCCTCGCCCGTGTGTGCGCGCCGTCGGTTCCCTCGCCCTCTCCTCCCCCGCCGCGCCCTGTGCCGGTGGTTGGGGCCTTCTCCTGCGTGTCTGGGTTCCCGCCCCCGCCTCCCTCCGGGCCGCCGCCCCTGCGGCCCGCCTGCTGCGGCGCCCTGCGCGCCCGCCTGCTCGGCGCGCCCCCGCCCGCCGTCGCGCGCCTCCTCGGGCGCCGCGGCGGCCGCCGCGCGCCCCGTCCCGCGCCCGCCCTGCTTGCCCGGCGCTCCGTGTGGGCCTCGTCCGGCCGCGCTCTCGCTCTGCTCCGCGCCCGCTCTGGCCGCGTTTCTGGTGCTCGCCGGGCCCGCCTTGCCCGCTTGCCTTGCTCGGGGCCGGCGCCTGGGCGCTGGGTGGCCTTCCTTGCCCGCTCCCCCCTGCCTTGCCTTTGCCCCTCGGCCCCGGCGTCTTGGGGCGGGCTGGGGTGGTGGGTTGCCCCCTGCCCCGGGCTTCCGCCGTGCGCTCTGTCCGCGGGCCGGGCCGGCCCCTGCCGGGCTCCTCCCGCGGTTTCTCGGCCCCTCGCCTCCGCGCCGCCCCGCGCGCCCCGGCTCCCCGGGCCCTGGCTGGGGTTTTCCGCCCCGCCCCCCGGCGGCTGCTTCCTTGGGTGCCCCGCCCGTGTCTGCCCGCCGTCGGTTCCCTCGCCCTCTCCTCCCCCCGCCGCGCCCTGTGCCGGTGTTTGGGGGCCTGCTCCTGCGTGTCTGGGTTCCTGCCCCGCCCCCCCTCCGGGGCCGCCGCCCCTGCGGCCCGCCCTGCTGGCGGCGCCCTGCGCCCCCGCCTGCTCGGCGCGTGCCCCGCCCGCCGGGCCGCGCGCCTCCTCGGGGGCCGCGGCGGCCGCCCCGCCCCGTCCCGTTGCCCGCCCTGCTTGCCCGGCGCTCCGTGCGCCTCCCGTCCGGCCGCGCTCTCGCTCTGCTCCGCGCCCCGCTCTGGCCGCGTTCCTGGCGGCGCTGCTCTGCCGGGGGCTCGCCTTGCCCCGCCTTGCCTTGCTTTTCGGCTGCCTCTCCCGGCCGGCGCCGGCCGCCGGCGCCTGGCGTCGCCCCTGGCGCTTTCTTGCCTCCGCTCCCCTCCTGCCTTGCCTTTGCCCTTCGGTCCCCGTCCTCCTTCCGGCGCGCTTCGGGGCTGGTGGGTTGCCCCCTGCCCCGGGCTCCCGCCGTGCGCCTTCTGTCCGCGGGCCGGGCCGGGCCCCTGCCGGGCTCCTCCCGCGGTTGCTTGCCGCCCCGCTTCCGCGCCCCCCGGCGCGCCCCCGGCTCCCCGGGCCCCTGGCTGGGGTTTTCCGCCCGCCCCCCGGCGGCTGCTTCCTTGGGTGCCCCGCCCGTGTCTGCCCGCCGTCGGTTCCCTCGCCCTCTCCTCCCCCGCCGCGCCCTGTGCCGGTGTTTGGGGCCTGCTCCTGCGTGTCTGGGTTCCTGCCCCCCGCCCCCCTCCGGGGCCGCCGCCCTGCGGCCCGCCCTGCTGGCGGCGCCCTGCGCCCCGCCTGCTCGGCGCGTGCCCCGCCGCCGGGCCGCGCGCCTCCTCGGGGCCGCGGCGGCCGCCCGTCCCCGTCCCGCTGCCCTCCCTGCTTCCCCGCCGCTCCGTGCGCCTCCCGTCCGGCCGCTCTCTCGCTCTGTTCCGCGGCCCGCTCTGGCCGCGTTCCTGGCCCCCCGCTGCTCTGCCCTCGGCGCGCCTTGCGCCGCCTTGCCTTGCTTTCCGGCTCCCTCCCCCGGCCGGCGCCGGCTGTGTGCGGCTCGGCCCCGCCCCTGGCGCCTTCCTGGCTTCCGCTCTCCCCTGCCTTGCCTTTGCCCTTCGGTCCCCCGCGTCCTTGCGGCGGGCTTCGGGGCTGGTGGTTGCCCCCTGCCCCGGGCTCCCGCCGTGCCCGCTCTGTCCGCGGGCCGCGCCGGGCCCCCGCCGGGCTCCTTCCGCGGTTCCTTGGCCGCCCCGCCCCGCTCCGCCCGGCGCGCCCCCGGTTCCCCGGGCCCCTGGCTGGGTTTTGCCTCCCCCCCCCCCCGCGGCTGCCTCCGTGGGTGCCTCGCCCGTGTGTGCGCGCCGTCGGTTCCCTCGCCCTCTCCTCCCCGCCGCGCCCTGTGCCGGTGGTTGGGGCCTTCTCCTGCGTGTCTGGGTTCCCGCCCCCCGCCTCCCTCCGGGGCCGCCGCCCCTGCGGCCCGCCCTGCTGGCGGCGCCCTGCGCGCCCCCGCTGCTCGGCGCGCGCCCGCCCGCCGTGTCGCGCGCCTCCTCGGGCGCCGGCGGCCGCCGCGCCCGTCCCGCGGCCCGCCCTGCTTGCCCGGCGCTCCGTGGCCTCCCGTCCGGCCGCGCTCTCGCTCTGCTCCGCGCCCCGCTCTGGCCGCGTTTCTGGCGCGCGGCTGCTCGGCCGGGGGCTCGCCTTGCCCCGCCTTGCCTTGCTTTTCGGCTCCCTCCCCCGGCCGGCGCTGTCTGCGCGCGCCTGGGCGCCGCCCCTGGTGCCTTCCTTGCCTCCGCTCCCCTCCTGCCTTGCCTTTGCCCCTCGGTGCCCGGCGTCGTTGGGGCGGGCTTCGGGGGTGGTGGGTTGCCCCCTGCCCCGGGCTTCCGCCGTGCGCGCTCTGTCCGCGGGCCGGGCCGGGCCCCTGCCGGGCTCCTCCCGCGGTTTCTCGGCCGCCTCGCCTCCGCGCCGCCCCGCGCGCCCCGGCTCCCCGGGCCCCTGGCTGGGGTTTTCCGCCCCGCCCCCCCGGCGGCTGCTTCCTTGGGTGCCCCGCCCGTGTCTGCCCGCCGTCGGTTCCCTCGCCCTCTCCTCCCGCCGCCGCGCCCTGTGCCGGTGTTGGGGGCCTGCTCCTGCGTGTCTGGGTTCCTGCCCCCGCCCCCCCTCCGGGGCCGCCGCCCCTGCGGCCCGCCCTGCTGGCGGCGCCCCTGCGCCCCCGCCTGCTCGGCGCGTGCCCCCGCCCGCCGGGCCGCGCGCCTCCTCGGGGCCGCGGCGGCCGCCCCGCCCGCGTCCCGTTGCCCGCCCTGCTTGCCCGGCGCTCCGTGCGCCTCCCGTCCGGCCGCGCTCTCGCTCTGCTCCGCGCCCGCTCTGGCCGCGTTCCTGGCGCGCGGCTGCTCTGCCGGGGGCTCGCCTTGCCCCGCCTTGCCTTGCTTTTCGGCTGCCTCTCCCGGCCGGCGCCCGGCCGCCGGCGCCTGGGCGTCGCCCCTGGCGCCTTTCTTGCCTCCGCTCCCCTCCTGCCTTGCCTTTGCCCTTCGGTCCCCGTCCTCCTTCCGGCGCGCTTCGGGGCTGGTGGGTTGCCCCTGCCCCGGGCTCCCGCCGTGCGCCTTCTGTCCGCGGGCCGGGCCGGGCCCCTGCCGGGCTCCTCCCGCGGTTGCTTGGCCGCCCCGCTTCCGCGCCCCCCGGCGCGCCCCCGGCTCCCCCGGTCCCCCTGGCTGGGGTTTTCCGCCCCGCCCCCCCGGCGGCTGCTTCCTTGGGTGCCCCGCCCGTGTCTGCCCGCCGTCGGTTCCCTCGCCCTCTCCTCCCCCGCCGCGCCCTGTGCCGGTGTTTGGGGCCTGCTCCTGCGTGTCTGGGTTCCTGCCCCCGCCCCCCCTCCGGGGCCGCCGCCCCTGCGGCCCGCCCTGCTGGCGGCGCCCTGCGCCCCCGCCTGCTCGGCGCGTGCCCCGCCCGCCGGGCCGCGCGCCTCCTCGGGGGCCGCGGCGGCCGCCCGTCCCCGTCCCGCTGCCCTCCCTGCTTCCCCGCCGCTCCGTGCGCCTCCCGTCCGGCCGCTCTCTCGCTCTGTTCCGCGGCCCGCTCTGGCCGCGTTCCTGGCCCCCCGCTGCTCTGCCCTCGGCGCGCCCTTGCGCCGCCTTGCCTTGCTTTCCGGCTCCTCCCCCGGCCGGCGCCGGCTGTGTGCGGCTCGGCCCCGCCCCTGGCGCCTTCCTGGCTTCCGCTCTCCCCCTGCCTTGCCTTTGCCCTTCGGTCCCCCGCGTCCTTGCGGCGGGCTTCGGGGCTGGTGGGTTGCCCCCTGCCCGGGCTCCCGCCGTGCCCGCTCTGTCCGCGGGCCGCGCCGGGCCCCCGCCGGGCTCCTTCCGCGGTTCCTTGGCCGCCCGCCCCCGCTCCGCCCGGCGCGCCCCCGGTTCCCCGGGCCCCCTGGCTGGGTTTTGCCTCCCCCCCCCCCCGCGGCTGCCTCCGTGGGTGCCTCGCCCGTGTGTGCGCGCCGTCGGTTCCCTCGCCCCTCTCCTCCCCCGCCGCGCCCTGTGCCGGTGGTTGGGGCCTTCTCCTGCGTGTCTGGGTTCCCGCCCCCCGCCCCCCCTCCGGGGCCGCCGCCCTGCGGCCCGCCCTGCTGGCGGCGGCCCTGCGCGCCCGCCTGCTCGGCGCGCGCCCCGCCCGCCCCGCGCGCCTCCTCGGGGCCGCGGCGGCCGCCGCGCCCCGTCCCGGCCCGCCCTGCTTGCCCGGCGCTCCGTGGCCTCCGTCCCGCGCTCTCGCTCTGCTCCGCGCCCCGCTCTGGCCGCGTTTCTGGCGCGCGCTGGCGGGGGGCCTTGCCCGCCTTGCCTTGCTTTTCGGCTCCCTCCCCCGGCCGGCGCTGTCTGCGGCGGCCTGGGCGCCGCCCCTGGTGCTTCCTTGCCTCCGCTCCCCCTTGCCTTGCTTTGCCCCTCGGTGCCCGGCGTCGTTGGGCGGGCTTCGGGGGTGGTGGGTTGCCCCCTGCCCCGGGCTTCCGCCGTGCGCGCTCTGTCCGCGGGCCGGGCCGGGCCCCTGCCGGGCTCCTCCCGCGGTTTCTCGGCCGCCTCGCCTCCGCGCCGCCGCGCGCCCCCGGCTCCCCGGGCCCCTGGCTGGGGTTTTCCGCCCCCGCCCCCCCGGCGGCTGCTTCCTTGGGTGCCCCGCCCGTGTCTGCCCGCCGTCGGTTCCCTCGCCCTCTCCTCCCCCGCCGCGCCCTGTGCCGGTGTTTGGGGCCTGCTCCTGCGTGTCTGGGTTCCTGCCCCCCCGCCCCCCTCCGGGGCCGCCCGCCCTGCGGCCCGCCCTGCTGGCGGCGCCCTGCGCCCCCGCCTGCTCGGCGCGTGCCCCGCCCGCCGGGCCGCGCGCCTCCTCGGGGGCCGCGGCGGCCGCCGCCGCCCCGTCCCGTTGCCCGCCCTGCTTGCCCGGCGGCTCCGTGCGCCTCCCGTCCGGCCGCGCTCTCGCTCTGCTCCGCGGCCCGCTCTGGCCGCGTTCCTGGCGCGCGGCTGCTCTGCCGGGGGGCTCGCCTTGCCCCGCCTTGCCTTGCTTTTCGGCTGCCTCTCCCGGCCGGCGCCGGCCGCCGGCGCCTGGGCGTCGCCCTGGCGCCTTTCTTGCCTCCGCTCCCCTCCTGCCTTGCCTTTGCCCTTCGGTCCCCGTCCTCCTTCCGGCGCGCTTCGGGGCTGGTGGGTTGCCCCCTGCCCGGGCTCCCGCCGTGCGCCTTCTGTCCGCGGGCCGGGCCGGGCCCCTGCCGGGCTCCTCCCGCGGTTGCTTGGCCGCCCGCTTCCGCGCCCCCCGGCGCGCCCCCGGCTCCCCGGTCCCCTGGCTGGGGTTTTCCGCCGCCGCCCCCCGGCGGCTGCTTCCTTGGGTGCCCCGCCCGTGTCTGCCCGCCGTCGGTTCCCTCGCCCTCTCCTCCCCCGCCGCGCCCTGTGCCGGTGTTTGGGGCCTGCTCCTGCGTGTCTGGGTTCCTGCCCCCCGCCCCCCTCCGGGGCCGGCCGCCCCTGCGGCCCGCCCTGCTGGCGGCGCCCTGCGCCCCCCCTGCGCTCGGCGCGTGCCCCGCCGCCGGGCCGCGCGCCTCCTCGGGGGCCGCGGCGGCCGCCCGTCCCCGTCCCGCTGCCCTCCCTGCTTCCCGCCGCTCCGTGGCGCCTCCCGTCCGGCCGCTCTCTCGCTCTGTTCCGCGGCCGCTCTGGCCGCGTTCCTGGCCCCCCGCTGCTCTGCCCTCGGCGCGCCTTGCGCCGCCTTGCCTTGCTTTCCGGCTCCCTCCCCCGGCCGGCGCCGGCTGTGTGCGGCTCGGCCCGGCCCCTGGCGCCTTCCTGGCTTCCGCTCTCCCCCCCTGCCTTGCCTTTGCCCTTCGGTCCCCCGCGTCCTTGCGGCGGGCTTCGGGGCTGTGGGTTGCCCCCTGCCCCGGGCTCCCGCCGTGCCCGCTCTGTCCGCGGGCCGCGCCGGGCCCCCGCCGGGCTCCTTCCGCGGTTCCTTGGCCGCCCCGCCCCGCTCCGCCCGGCGCGCCCCCGGTTCCCCGGGCCCCTGGCTGGGTTTTGCCTCGCCCCCTCCCCGCGGCTGCCTCCGTGGGTGCCTCGCCCGTGTGTGCGCGCCGTCGGTTCCCTCGCCCTCTCCTCCCCCGCCGCGCCCTGTGCCGGTGGTTGGGGCCTTCTCCTGCGTGTCTGGGTTCCCGCCCCCCCTCCCCTCCGGGGCCGCCGCCCCTGCGGCCCGCCTGCTGGCGGCGCCCTGCGCGCCGCCCGCCTGCTCGGCGCGCGGCCCCGCCCGCCGTGTCGCGCGCTCCTCGGGCGCCGCGGCGGCCGCCGCGCCCCGTCCCGCGGCCCGCCCTGCTTGCCCGGCGCTCCGTGCGCCTCCCGTCCGGCCGCGCTCTCGCTCTGCTCCGCGCCCCGCTCTGGCCGCGTTTCTGGCGGCCGCGCTGCTCGGGCCGGGCTCGCCTTGCCGCCGCCTTGCCTTGCTTTTCGGCTCCCTCCCCCGGCCGGCGCTGTCTGCGCGCGCTGGGCGCCGCGCCCCTGGTGCCTTCCTTGGCCTCCGCTCCCCTCCTGCCTTGCCTTTGCCCTCGTGCCCGGCGTCGTTGGGGCGGGCTTCGGGGGTGGTGGGTTGCCCCCTGCCCGGGCTTCCGCCGTGCGCGCTCTGTCCGCGGGCCGGGCCGGGCCCCTGCCGGGCTCCTCCCCGCGGTTTCTCGCCGCCTCGCTCCGCGCCGCCCGCGCGCCCCCGGCTCCCCGGGCCCCTGGCTGGGGTTTTCCGCCCCGCCCCCGGCGGCTGCTTCCTTGGGTGCCC
>NW_017191971.1:0-10522 GCF_001704415.2 Capra hircus
CTAAGTCCCGTTTCGTAACTCGAGAGCACCTGCCTGAAACTCGAATAAAATCCAGGAGGTTCTCCCCTCCAGGCGAGATGAGGCCCATTTCCGCTGAGGCCGTCTCGAGGCTAATCACACCTAACCTCTGGAACTTCCAAAGGGGCCTTCACACCCTTGCTGCAACTCAAGAAGTTCCCCGACAAACCCCGTCTCCACTCGAGAGGAAGCACGAGAGTCCGCCCACATCCAGAGGAGCCCCTTTTCCCTCCTAGCTAGAGAGAGGGATCCTTTCCCTGCGTGGTCGGGGAAAGAATTCCCGGCATTCCCGTCGCATCTCAAGAGGAGGTGCTCACCACAGGAAAGGCGAGAGGAACTCCAGGGTCGTGCCACCATTCCCAGAGTCCCCCAGATGTCTCAGTCCATTCCAGGGAAACCTGTTTTCCCTGCACTGCCTCGACTTTAAAGCCGAGGATCGACTCACACCACGGTGGCACGTGGGACAGCCCTGTGGAAAAGCCTCGTGGGAAAGCCTCGTGGGAAAGCCTCGGATGGGAAAGACCACAGATCCCTTGATCCACGCGAAGGAAAGCGTGACACTGCTGCTACAGCTCGGGAGGAAAAGCGCACGTGCATGCCCCCACTCGAGAGGAGGACTGACTCCCCTGGGGAGACTCCAGAAGTACCCCAAGATCCATGTCAGCACTGGAGAGGAATCCTCAGGTTCCGGCACTGACTCCACACAAGGTCTTAGGCCCGGCATCAGAAGGGAGAGGAATCCCGAGAGGCCCCGAGCAACTCGCATGGGGACTGGCCTTTCCTGAGGCCACCAGAGCGGGTCCCTGAGGTCCCCGTCGTAAGTGAGAGCACCTGCCGCAACTCGAGAAAATCCAGGAGGTTCTCCCCTTCCAGGCGAGATGAGGCCATTTCCGCTGAGGCGTCTCGAGGCTAATCACACCTAACATCTGGAACTTCCAAAGGGTCCTTCACACCCTTTGCTGCAACTCAAGAAGTTCCCCGACATACCCGTCTCCACTCGAGAGGAAGCACGAGAGTCCCGCCCACATCCAGAGGAGCCCGTTTCCGCCTCCTAGCTCGAGGAGGGATCCTTTCCCTGCGTGTCGGGAAAGAATTCCCTGCGTTCCCGTCGCATCTCAAGAGGAGGCGCTCTCCACAGAAAGGCGAGAGGAACTCCAGGGTCGTGCCACCATTCCCAGAGTCCCCCAGATGTCTCAGTCCATTCCAGGGAAACCTGTTTTCCCTGCACTGCCTCGACTTTCAAGCCGAGGATCGACTCACACCACGGTGGCACGATGGACAGCCCTGTGGGAAAGCCTCGTGGGAAAGCCTCGTGGAGAAAGCCTCGAGGGAAAGCCACAGATCCCTTGATCCACGCGAAGGGAAGCGTGACACTGCTGCTACAGCTCGGGAGGAAAACGCACGTGCATGCCCCACTCGAGACGAGGACTGACTCCCCTGGGAGACTCCAGAAGTACCCCAAGATCCATGTCAGCAACTGGAGAGGAATCCTCAGGTTCCGGCACCGACTCCACACAAGATCTTAGGCCCCGGCATCAACAGAGAGGAATCCCGAGAGGCCCCGAGCAACTCGCATGGGGACTGGCCTTTCCTGAGGCCACCAGAGCGGTCCCTGAGGTCCCCGTCGTAAGTCGAGAGCACCTGCCGCAACTCGAGAAAACTCCAGGAGGTTCTCCCCTCCAGGCGAGATGAGGCCCTTTTCCCCTGATGCGTCTCGAGTCTAATCACACCTAACCTCTGGAACTTCCAAAGGGTCCTTCACACCCTTGCTGCAACTCAAGAGGTTCCCTGATATACCCGTCTCCACTCGAGAGGAAGCAGGAGAGTCCCACCACATCCAGAGGAGCCCACTTTTCCGCCTCCTAGCTCGAGAGGAGGATCCTTTCCCTGTGTGTTCGGGAAAGAATTCCCGGCGTTCCCGTCGCATCTCAAGAGGAGGCGCTCTCCACAGTAAAGGTGAGAGGAACTCCAGGGTCGTGCCACCATTCCCAGAGTCCCCCAGATGTCTTAGTCCATTCCAGGGAAACCTGTTTTCCCTGCACTGCCTTGACTTTCAAGCCGAGGATCGACTCACACCACGTTGGCACGTGGGACAGCCCTGTGGGACAGCCTCGTGGGAAATGCTCGTGGGAAAGCCTCAAGCGAAAGCCACAGATCCCTTGATCCACGCCTATGGAAGCGTGACACTGCTGCTACAGCTCGGGAGGAAAGCGCACGTGCATGCCCCCACTGGAGACGAGGACTGACTCCCCTGGGGAGACTCCAGAAGTACCCCAAGATATATGTCAGCACTGGAGAGGAATCCTCAGGTTCCGGCACCGACTCCACACAAGGTCTTAGGCCCCGGCATCGACGGGAGAGGAATCCCGAGAAGTCCCTGAGCAACGGGCATGGGGACTGGATTTTCCTGAGTCCACCAGAGCGGGTCCCTGAGGTCCCCGTCTTAAGTCGAGAGCACCTGCCGCAACTCGAGAAAATCCAGGAGGTTCTCCCCTCCAGGCGAGATGAGGCCCATTTCCGATCAAGGCGTCTCGAGGCTAATCACACCTAACTTCTGGAACTTCCAAAGGGTCCTTCACACGCTTGCTGCAACTCAAGAAGTTCCCCGACATACCCATCTCCATTCGAGAGGAAGCTCGAGAGTCCCGCCCAAATCCAGAGGAGCCCCATTTCAGCCTCAGAGCTCCAGAGGAGGAATCCTTTCCCTGCATGGTCGGGAAAGAATTCCCGGCGTTTCCATCGCTTCTCAAGAGGAGGCGCTCTCCACAGGAAAGGCGAGAGGAACTCCAGGGTCGGGCCACCATTTCCAGAGTCCCCCAGATGTCTCAGTCCATTCCAGGGAAACCAGCATTCCCTGCATTGCCTCGACTTTCCAAGCCGAGGATCGACTCACACCACAGTGGCACGTGGGACAGCCCTGTGGGAAAGCCTCGTGGGAAAGCCTCGTGGGAAAGCCTCGAGGGAAAGCCACAGATCCCTTGATACACTCGAAGGAAGGCGACACTGCTGCTAGAGCGAGAGGAAAGGCACGTGCATGCACCCACTCGAGACGAGGGCTGACTCCCCTGGGGAGACTCCAGAAGTACCCAAGATCCATGTCAGCACTGGAGAGGAATCCTCAGGTTCCAGCACCAACTCCACACTAGATCTTAGGCCCCGGATTCGACGGGAGCAGAATCCCAAGAGGCCCCCGAGGAACTCGCATGGGGACTGGCCTTTACTGAGGCCACCAGAGCGGTCCATGAGGTCCCCGTCGCAAGTCGAGCCCACCTGCCGCAACTCGAGAAAATCCAGGAGGTTCTCCCCTCCAGGCGAGATGAGGCCCATTTCTGCAGAGGCGTCTCGAGGCTAATCACACCTAACCTCTGAACTTCCAAAGGGTCCTTCACACCCTTGGTGAAACTCAAGAAGCTCCCCGACATACCCGTGTCCACTCCAGAGGAAGCTCGAGAGTCCCGCCCACATCCAGGGGAGCCCCATTTCTGCCTCATAGATCCAGAGGAGGGTTCCTTTCCCTGCGTGGTCGGAAAGAATTCCCGGCGTTCTCAACGGATTTCAAGAGGAGGCGCTCTGCACAGGAAAGGAGTGAGGAACTCCATTGTCGTGCCACCATTCGCAGAGTCCCCCAGATGTCTCAGTCCATTCCAGGGAAACCTGTTCTTCCTGCACTGCCTCGACCTTCTAGCCTAGGATCGCACTCAAACCGAGGTGGCACGTGGGACAGCCCTGTGGGAAAGCCTCGTGGAAAGCCCCGTGGGAAAGCCTCCGGGGAAAGCCACAGATCCCTTGATCCAGGCGAAGGAAGAGTGACACTGCTGCTACATTCGGGAGGATTGGGCACGTGCATGCCCCCTCTCGAGACGAGGAATGACTCCCCTGGGAGACTCCAGAAGTACCCAAGATCCATGTCAGCACTGATAGGAATCCTCAGGTTCCGGCACCGACTCCACACAAGATCTTTAGGCCCTGGCATCGAAGGGAGAGGAATCCCGAAGAGCCTCCGAGCAACTCGCATGGGGACTGGCCTTTCCTGAGGCCACCAGAGCGGGTCCCTGAGGTCCCCGTCGTAAGTCGAGAGCACCTGCCGCAATTCGAGAAAATCCAGGAGGTTCTCCCCTCCAGGCGAGATGAGGCCCATTTCCGCTGAGGGTCTCGAGGCTAAATCACACCTAAACTCTGGAACTTCCAAAAGGGTCCTTCACACCCTTGCTGCAACTCAAGAAGTTCCCTGACATACCCTGTCTCCACTCGAGAGGAAGCACGAGAGTCCCGCCGACATCCAGAGGAGCCCCGTTTCCGCCTCCTAGCTGGAGAGGAGGGATCCTTTCCCTGAGGGTTCGTCAAGTATTCCCGGCATTCCCGTCACATCTCAAGAGGAGGCGACTCTCCACAGGAAAGGCGAGAGGAACTCCAGGGTCGTGCCACCATTCCCAGAGTCCCCCGGATGTCTCAGTCCATTCCAGGGAAAACTGTTTTCCCTGCACTGCCTCGACTTTCAAGCTGAGGATCGACTCCACACTATGGTGACACGTGGGACAGACCTGGCTGTGGGAAAGACTCGAGGGAAAGCCACAGATCCCTTGATCCACGCGAAGGGAAAGCGTGACACTGCTGCTACAGCTCGGGAGGAAAGGAACGTGCATGCCCCCACTCGAGACGAGGACTGACTCCCCTGGGGAGACTCCAGAAGTACCCCAAGATCCATGTCAGCACTGGAGAGGATTCCTCAGGTTCCGGCACCGACTCCACACAAGATCTTTGGCCCCAGCATCGATGGAGAGGAATCCCGAGAGTCCCCCGAGCAACTCGCATGGGGACTGGCCTTTCCTGAGGCCACCAGAGCGGGTCCCTGAGGTCCTCATCATAAGTCGAGAGCACCAGCCGCAACTCGAGAAAATCCAGGAGGTTCTCGCCCTCCAGGCGAGATGAGGCCCATTTCCGCTGAGGCGTCTGGAGGCTAATCACACCTAACCTCTGGAACTTCCAAAGGGTCCTTCACACCCTTGCTGCAACTCAAGAAGTTCCCCGACATACCCGTCTCCACTCGAGAGGAAGCACGAGAGTCCCGCCCACATCCAGAGGAGCCCCGTTTCCGCCTCCTAGCTCGAGAGGAGGATCTTTTCGCTGCGTGGTCGGGAAAGAATTCCCAGGCGTTCCCCTCGCATCTCAAGAGGAGCGCTCTCCACAGGAAAGGCGAGCAGGAACTCCAGGGTCGTGCCACATTCCCAGAGTCCCCAAGATGTCTCAGTCAATTCCAGGGAAACCTGTTTTCCCTGCACTGCGTCGACTTTCAAGCCGAGGATCGACTCACACCACGGTGGCACGTGGGACATCCCTGTGGGAAAGCCTCATGGGAAAGCCTCTTCGGAAAGCCTCGATGGAAAGCCCCTGACCCTTGTTCCACGGGAAGGGAAGCGTGACATTGCTGCTACAGCTCAGGAGGAAAGCGCACGTGCCTGCCCCACTCGAGAGAAGGACTGACTCCACTGAGGAGACTCCAGAAGTACCCCAAGGTCCATGTCAGCACTGGAGAGGAATGCTCAGGTTCCGGCACCGACTCCACACAAGATCTTAGGACCCGGCATCTACGGGAGAGGAATCCCGAGAGGTCCCCGAGCAACTCGCATGGGGACTGGCCTTTCCTGAGGCCCCCAGAGCGGGTCCCTGAGGTCCCCGTCGCAATTCGAGAGCACCTGCCGCAACTCGAGAAAATCCAGGAGGTTCTCCCCTCCAGGCGAGATGAGGCCCATTTGTGCGGAGGCGTTTCGAGGCTAATCACACCTAACCTCTGGAACTTCCAAAGGTCCTTCACACCCTTGCTGCAACTCAAGAAGTTCCCCGACATACCCGTCTCCACTCGAGAGGAAGCACGAGAGTCCGCCCACATCCAGAGGAGCCCTGTTTCCGCCTCCTAGCTCGATAGGAGGGATCCTTTCCCTGCGTGGTCTGGAAAGAATTCCCGGCGTTCCCCTCGCATCTCAAGAGGAGGCGCTCTCCACAGGAAAGGCGAGACGAACTCCAGGGTCGTGCCACCATTCCCAGAGTCCACCAGATGTCTCAGTCCATTCCACGGAAACCTGTTTTCCCCCGCACTGCCTCGACGTTCAAGCCGAGGATCGACTCACACCACGGTGGCACGTGGACAGCCCTGTGGAAACCCTCGAGGGAAAGCCTTGAGGGAAAGCCTCAGACCACTTGATCCATGCGAAGGGAAGCGTGACACTGCTGCTCGAGCTCGGGAGGAAAGTGCACGTGCATGCCCCCCACGAGACGAGGACTGACTCCTCTGTGGAGACTCCAGAAGTACCCCAAATCCATGTCAGCACTGCAGAGGAATCCGCAGGTTCCAGCACCGACTCCACACAAGGACTTAGGCCCCAGCATCAACGGGAGAGGAATCCCGAGAGACCACCGAGCAACGCGCATGGGGACGGCCTTTCCTGAGGCCACCAGAGCCGGTCCCTGAGGTCCCCGTCGTAAGTCGAGAGCACCTGCCGCAACTCGAGAAAATCCAGGAGGTTCTCCCCTCCAGGCGAGATGAGGCCCATTTCCGCTGAGGCGTATCGAGGTTAATCACACCTAAACCTCTGGAACTTCCAAAGGCTCCTTCACACCCCTGGCGGCATCTCAAGAAGTTCCCGGACATACCCGTCTCCACTCGAGAGGAAGCACGAGAGTCCCGCCCACATCCAGAGGAGCCCCGTTTTCCGCCTCATAGCTCGAGAGCAGGGATTCTTTCCCTGCGTGGTGGGGAAAGAATTCCCGGAGTTCCTGTTGCATCTCAAGAGGAGGCCGGTCTCCACAGGAAAGTCGAGAGAAACTCCAGAGTCGTGCCACCATTCCAAGAGTCCCCCAGATGTCTCAGTCCATTCCAGGGAAACCTGTTTTCCCTGCACTAGCCTCGACTTTCAAGCCGAGGATCGACTCACATTACGGTGACACGTGGGACAGCCCTGTGGGAAAGCCTCGTGGGAAAGCCTCGACGGGAAAGCCACAGATCCCTGATCCACGCGAAGGCAAGCGTGACACTGCTGCTACAGCTGGCGGAGGAAAGCGCACGTGCATGCCCCCCACTCGAGACGGGGACTGACTCCCCTGGGGAGACTCCAGAAGTACCCCAAGATCCATGTCAGCACTGGAGAGAATCCTCATTTTCCGGCACCGACTCCACACAAGGTCTTAGGCCATGGTATCGACGGGAGAGGAATCCCGAGAGGCCCTGAGCAACTCGCATGGGACTGGCCTTTCCTAAGGCCACCAGAGCGGGTCCCTGAGGTCCCCGTCGTAAGTCGAGAGCAGCTGCCGCAACTTGAAAAAATCCAGGCGTACTCCCCTCCAGGCGAGATGAGTCCCATTTCCAATGAGGCGTCTCAGAGGCTAATCCCACCTAACCTCTGGAACTTCCAAAGGCTCCTTCACACCCTTGCTGCAATCTCAAGAAGTTCCCGACATACCCGTCTCCACTCGAGAGGAAGCACGAGAGTCCCGCCCAACATCCAGAGGAGCCACGTTTCCGCCTCATAGCTCGAGAGGAGGGATTCCTTTCCCTATATGGTCGGGAAAGAATTCCCGGCGTTCCTGTCGCATCTCAAGAGGAGGCCGTCTCCACAGGAAAGTCGAGAGAAACTCCAGAGTCGTGCCACCATTCCCAGAGTCCCCCAGATGTCTCAGTCCATTCCAGGGAAACCTGATTTCCCTGCACTGCCCCGAATTTCTATCGAGGATCGACTCACACCACGATGGTACGTGGGACAGCCCCGTGGGAAAGCCTCGATGGGAAAGCCTCGAGGGAAAGCCAAATATCCCTTGATCCACGCGAAGGGAAGCGTTGCACTGCTGCTACAGCTCGGAGGAAAGCGCACGTTCATTCCCCCACACAAGACGACGACTAACTCCCCTGGGGAGACTCCAGAAGTACCCAAGATCCATGTCAGCACTGGAGAGGTAACCTCAGGTTCCGGAACGACTCCACACAGGGTCTTAGGCCCGGCATCGACGGGAGAGGAATCCCGAGAGGCCCCGAGCAAACTCGCATGGGGACTGGCCTTTCCTGAGGCCACCAGAGCGGGTCCCTGAGGTCCCCGTCGTAAGGCGAGAGCACCTGCCGCAACTTGAGTACATCCAGGAGGTTCTCCCCTCCAGGCGAGATGAGGCCCATTCTGCTGAGGCGTCTCGAGGCTAATCACACCTAACCTTTGGAACTTACATAGACCCTTCACACCCTTGCTGCAACTCAAGAAGTTCCCGACATACCCGTCTCCACTCGGAGGAAGCACGAGAGTCCCGCCCACATCCAGAGGATCCCCGTTTCCGCCTCCTGGTGGTCGGGAAAGAATTCCCGGCGTTCCTGTCGCATCTCAAGAGGAGGCGCTCTCCACAGGAAAGGCGATAGGAACTCCAGGGTCGTGCCACCATTCCCAGAGTCCCCCCAGATGTCTCAGTCCATTTCAGGGAAACCTGATTTCCCTGCACTGCCTCGAAATTCTAGCGAGGATCGACTCACACCACTGATGCACGTGGGACAGCCCTGTGGGAAAGCCTCGTGGGAAAGCCTCGAGGGAAAGCCACAGATCCCTTGATCCACCGCGAAAGGGAAGCGTTGCACTGGCTGCTACAGCTCGGGAGGGAGGTGCACGTTCATGCCCCCACACAAGAGGACGACTAACTCCCCTGGGAGACTCCAGAAGTACCCAAGATCCATGTCAGCACTGGAGAGGAAACCTCAGGTTCCGGCACCGACTCCACACAGGGTCTTAGGCCCGGCATCGACGGGAGAGGAATCCCGAGAGGCCCCGAGCAACTTGCATGGGGACTGGCCCTTTCCTGAGGCCACCAGAGCGGTCCCTGAGTCCCCTAGTAAGTCAAGAGCACCTGCCGAAACTCGAGAAAATCCAGGAGGTTCTCCCCTCCAGGCGAGATGAGGCCCTTTTCCTCTGAGGCGTCTCGAGGCTAACCATACCTAACATCTGGAACTTCCAAAGCGGTCCTTCACACCCTTGCTGCAACTCAAGAATTTCTCCAACATACCTGACTCCACTCGAGAGGAAGCACGAGAATCCCGCCCACATCCAGAGGAGCCCCGTTCCGCCTCATACCTCGAGTCAGGTATCCTTTCCCTGCATGTTCGGCGAAAGAATTCCGTGTGTTCCCGTCGCATCTCATGAGGAGGCGCTCTCCACAGGAAAGGCGGAGCAACTCCAGGGTCGTGCCACCATTCCAAGAGTCCCCCAGATATCTCTCAGTCTGCCGGGGTCCAGCCCCGCTGGATCCAGGGAATTCGACGGGATGGACGGCGTTGTCGTGGAAAGTCTTTTTTATTTATTAACGTAAGATTAGATTAAGAAAATTATAGTGTAGTAAGAAAGATTAACTGGAGGAAAAGGGCTGAATAGCTTGGTTTACGTGGAAGACCAATAAAATTCCAGACAAGGAATTTTCACCATCTATGTTGGGCCACCAGCCCCTGCTTGAATATCTAAGGGTGCCTCGCCTTAAGCTCCCTTTCGTGCACGTCTTAACAGCCAGGCAAGTAAGTAGAGCTGGCGAGCCTCCGCGCCCTGGTGGTGATTCAGCCCTAGAAAGGAAAGCAGAGAGAAGAAAGAGAAGAAGAAAGAGAAAAAGACACGGGGGAGCCTGAGTCCCAAGAAACCAGGCCGAGAGACTAGTTTGAGAAACTGGTCCGAGAAACTGGCCCCATCCTTTATTGTTCATAAAGCCTTTTATACTTTTGATAAAACATGGAGTTCAATGGGTAACACAAAATTATGTAGCGTTCGCACCCCAGACTCTTTCTGTACATCATTTTGTATACAAAAGGTCTCTGGTGATTTACATTATCTTCTGGCCAAGAGGCTTTAAACACTTTTTGGCTCTCTTCCTTAATGAATGTTAATTTTGTTTCCTCTGAAGTGTTTTTCTTTAATCTGCATTTCCTTAAAGCATTAAAGTTACATCTCTATAGAACAAAGGTGCAGTGGGTTATAACAAAGAAGGTACTTAACTCAAAGATCTAATGTTGCTAATACCAGGTCTACTACTTGTTTTTTTAATATACCAACTCTATCTAAAAATAAAGGATATGAAAATTTAGCAGCAAGCATTGACCCAAAAAATGAAACTTTTAATCAGTCCTATTATAAAGATTTTGACTCCTCGGATGCCCCTACATTCCTAGGATGTTTTAAGCTTCCTGTGCCTCCTGGGGAAAGGAGGCCTCAAACAATCACATGCCCAGCTGTACGAGTCCTGCAGGCAGGCTAGAAAGCATTCAGAGGGGTTTTTGGATTGAAAACACTCTTTCAAATGCAGAAGACTAAAGCCCTGAATTGACTTTTTCCAGAAAATGTCAGAAGAGTGGAAAAGCAGAGCAAAAAAGCCGGCAGATTTTTGTTGGGGTACATGCGTAGGAACTTCCAGAGGGGTCCCTGAAGTCTGAACACACCATGCCTATGTCAGCTTTCTTCCTCATGACGTTATCACGGGCGGGTCCTCATACTGGCTCCCA
>NW_017191972.1:0-10520 GCF_001704415.2 Capra hircus
TCCCCGTGTAAGTCGAGAGCACCTGCGGCAATTCGAGAAAATCCAGGAGGTTGTCCCCTCCAGGCGAGATGAGGCCCATTTCCGCTGAGGCGACAGGAAGCTAATCACCCCTAATCTCTGGAACTTCCAAAGGGTCCTTCACAGCCTTGCTGCAACTCAAGAAGTTCCCCGACATACCCGTCTCCACTCGAGAGGAAGCACGAGAGTTCTGCCCACATCCAGAGGAGCCCCGTTTCTGCCTCATAGCTCCAGAGGAGGGATCCTTTCCCTGGGTGGTCGGGAAAGAATTCCCGGCATTCCCGTCGCATCTCAAGAGGAGGCTCTCTCCATAGGAAAGGTGAGAGGAACTCCAGGGTCGGGCCACCATTCCCAGAGTCCCCCAGATGTCTCAGTCCATTCCAGGGAAACCTGTTTTCCCTGCACTGCCTCGACTTTTAAGCCGAGGATCGACTCACACCACGGTGGCACGCGGGACAGCCCTGGGGAAAGCCTCGTGGGAAAGCCTCGTGGAAAGCCTTGAGGGAAAGCCACAGATCCCTTGATCCACTTGAAGGGAAGCGTGACACTGCTGCTACAGCTCGGAGGAAAGCGCACGTGCCTGCCCCCACTCGAGAGGAGGACTGACTCCCCTGCGGAGACTCCAGAAGTACCCCAAGATCCATGTCAGCACTGGAGAGGAATCCTCAGGTTCGGCACCGACTCCCCACAAGGTCTTAGGCCCCAGCATGGACGGGAGAGGAATCCCGAGAGCCCCGAGCAACTTGCTGGGGACTGGCCTTTCCTGAGGCCACCAGAGCGGGTCCCTGAGGTCCCCGTCTTAAGTCGAGAGCACCTGCCGCAACTCGAGAAAATCCAGGAGGTTCTCCCTCCAGGTGAGATGAGGCCCATTTCCGCTGAGGCATCTCGAGGCTAATCACTTAACCTCTGGAACTTCCAAAGGGTCCTTCACACTCTTGCTGCAACTCAAAGTTCCCGACTTACCCGTCTCCCCGGAGAGGAAGCACGAGAGTTCGCCCACATCCAGAGGAGCCCCGTTTCTGCCTCATAGCTCCAGAGGAGGGATCCTTTCCCAGGGTGGTCGGGAAAGAATTCCCGGCGTTCCCGTCGCATCTCAAGAGGAGGCGCTCTCCATAGGAAAGGTGAGAGGAACTCCAGGGTCGGGCCACCATTCCCAGAGTCCCCCAGATGTCTCAGTCCATTCCAGGGAAACCTGTTTTCCCTGCACTGCCTCGACTTTCAAGCCGAGGATCGACTCACACCACGGGGCACGCGGGACAGCCCTGTGGGAAAGCCTCGTGGGAAAGCCTCGTGGAAAGCCTGAGGGAAAGCCACAGATCCCCTTGATCCACTTGAAGGGAAGCGTGACACTGCTGCTACAGCTCGGGAGGAAAGCGCACGTGCCTGCCACTCGAGACGAGGACTGAGGACTGACTCCCCTCCAGAAGTACCCCAAGATCCATGTCAGCACTGGAGAGGAATCCTCAGGTTCGGGCACCGACTCCCCACAAGGTCTTAGGCCCCCAGCATGGACGGAGAGGAATCCCGAGAGGCCCCGAGCAACTTGCGTGGGGACTGGCCTTTCCTGAGGCCACCAGAGCGGGTCCCTGAGGTCCCCGTCTTAAGTCGAGAGCACCTGCGCAACTCGAGAAAATCCAGGAGGTTCTCCCCTCCAGGGTGAGATGAGGCCCATTTCCGCTGAGGCGTCTCGAGGCTAATCACACCTTAACCTCTGGAACTTCCAAAGGGTCCTTCACACCTTGCTGCAAATCAAGAAGTTCCCTGACATACCCGTCTCCACTCGAGAGGAGTCACGAGAGTCCCGCCCACATCCAGAGGAGCCCCGTTTCCGCCTCCTAGCTCGAGAGGAGAGATCCTTTCCCTGCGTGGTCGGAAAAGAATTCCCGGCGTTCCCGTCGCATCTCAAGAGGAGGCGCTCTCCACAGGAAAGGCGAGAGGAACTCCAGGGTCGTGCCACCATTCCCAGAGTCCCCCAGATGTCTCAGTCCATTCCAGGGAAACATGTTTTCCCTGCACTGACTCGACTTTCAACGAGGATCGACTCACACCACGGTGGCACGTGGGACAAACCCTGTGGGAAAGCCTCGTGGGAAAGCCACAGATCCCTTGATCCACGCGAAGGGAAGCGTGACACTGCTGCTACAGCTCGGGAGGAAAGCGCACGTGCATGCCCCCACACCAGACGAGGACTGACTCCCCTGGGGAGACTCCAGAAGTACCCCAAGATCCATGTCAGCACTGGAGAGGAATCCTCAGGTTCTGGCACCGACTCCACACAAGGTCTTATGCCGGTGTCCAGCCCCGGTGGATCCAGGGAATTCGAAGGGTGGACGGCGTTGGCGTGGAAAGACTTGTTTATTTATTAATGTAAGATTAGATTAGCAAACTATAGTGTAGTAAGAAGATTAAGTGGAGGAAGAGGGCTGAATAGCTTGGTTTACGCGGACGGCCAATAAAATTCCAGACAAGGAATTTGCACCACCTACGTTGGGCCACCGGCGCCCGCTTGAATATCTAAGGGTGCCTCGCCTTAAGCTCCCTTTCGTGCGGGTCTTAACAGCCAGGCCAAGTAAGTAGACCTGGCGAGCCTCCGCACTCCATGTGGAGATTCAGCCTGAAGTTATAGTAAAGAGCAGAGAGAAGGAAAGGTAGAGAAGAAGAAAGAGAGAGAAAGACACGGGGGAGCCAGAGTCCCAGGAAACCAGGCTGAGAGACTAGTTCGAGAAGCTGGTCCGAGAAACTGGCCCCCGGCCCCTGGCCTCCTCCTGTTCAGAATTTTATACTTTTGATAATACATGAAGATCAATGGATAACCAAAATTATGTAGTGTTCCCAACCCAGATTCTTTCTGTATATCATTTTGTATACAAAAGGTCTCAGGTGATTTACATTATCTTCTGGCCAAGAGGCTTGTTAACACTTTTTGGCTCTCTTCCTTAATGAATGTTAATTTTGTTTCCCCTGAAGTGTTTTTCTTTAATCTGCATCTCCTTAAAGCATTAAAGTTACATCTCTATAGAACAAAGGTGCAGTGGGTAATAACAAAGAAAGTACTTAACTCAAAGATCTAATGTTGCTAATACCAGGTCTACTACTTGTTTTTCACATACCAACTATATCTAAAAATAAAGGATATGAAAATTTGGCAGCAAGCATTGACCCAAAAAATGACTTTTAATCAGTCCTATTCTAAAGATTCTGACTCCTCGGAAGCTCCTGCATTCCTACGATGTTTTAAGCTTCCTGTGCCTCCTGCGGTCAGGAGGCCTCAAACAATCACAAGCGCAGCTGTACGAGTCCTACAGGCAGGATAGAAAGCCATCAGAGGGTTTTTGGATTGAAACACTCTTTCAAATGCAGAAGACTAACGCCCTGAATTGACTTTTTCCAGAAAAGTTCAGAAGAGTGAAAAAGCAGAGCACAAAAACCGGCAGATTTTTGTTGGGGTACATGCTTAAAAATTTCCAGAGGGGTCCCTGAGTCTGAGCACGCCTTGCGTATGTCAGCTTCCTTCCTCATAACCTTGTCACGGGCGGGCTTCCTCACACTGTCTCCCGGCAGCCTTAGGCCCCAGCATCGACGGGAGAGGAATCCCGAGAGGCCCCGAGCAACTCGCATGCGGACTGGCCTTTCCTGAGGCCACCAGAGCGGGTCCCTGAGGTCCCCGTCGTAAGTCGAGAGCACCTGCCACAACTCGAGAAAATCCAGGAGGTTCTCCCCTCCAGGCGAGATGAGGCCCATTTCCGCTGAGGCATCTCGAGGCTCATCACACCTAACCTCTGGAAATTACAAAGGGTCTTTCACACCCTTGCTGCAACTCAAGAAGTTCCCCGACATACCCGTCTCCACTCGAGAGGAATCACGAGAGTCCCGCCCTCATCCAGAGGAGCCCCGTTTCCGCCTCCTAGCTCGAGAGGAGGGATCCTTCCCCTGCGTGGTCGGAAAGAATTCCCGGCATTTCCGTCGCATCTCAAGAGGAGGCGCTCTCCACAGGAAAGGCGAGATTAACTCCAGGGTCGTGCCACCATTCCCAGAGTCCCTCAGATGTCTCAGTCCATTCCAGGGAAACCTGTTTTCCCTGCACTGCCTCGACTTTCAAGCCGAGGATCCACTCACACCACGGTGGCACGTGGGACAGCCCTGTGAGAAAGCCTCCTGGGCAAGCCTCGAGGGAAACCACAGATCCCTTGATCCACGCGAAGGGAAGCGTGACACTGCTGCTACAGCTCGAGAGGAAATGCGCACGTGCATGCCCCAATTCGAGACGAGGACTGACTCCCCTGGGGAGACTCCAGAAGTACCCCAAAACCATGTCAGCACTGGAGAGGAATCCTCAAGTTCTGGCACCGACTCCACACAAGGTCTTAGGTCCCGGCATCGACGGGAGAGGAATCGCACCCGAACAACTCGCATGGGGACTGGCCTTTCCTGAGGCCACCAGAGCGGGTCCCTGAGGTCCCTGTTGTAAGTCGAGAGCACCTGCCGCAGCTCGAGAAAATCCAGGAAGTTCTCCCCTCCAGGCGAGATGAGGCCCATTTCCGCTGAAGCATCTCGAGGCTAATCACACCTAACCTCTGGAACTTCCAAAGGGTCCTTCACACCCTTGCTGCAACTCAAGAAGTTCCCCGACATACCCGTCTCGACTCGAGAGGAAGCACGAGAGTCCGCCCACATCCAGAGGAGCCCCGTTTCCGCCTCCTAGCTCGAGAGGAGGGTTCCTTTCCCTGCGTGTTCGGGAAAGAATTCCTGGCCTTCCCATCGCAGCTCAAGAGGGGCGCTCTCTACAGGAAAGGCGAGAGGAACTCCAGGGTCGTGCCACCATTCCCAGAGTCCCCCAGATGTCTCAGTCCACTCCAGGGAAACGTGTTTTCCTTGCACTGCCTCGACTTTCAAGCCGAGGATCGACTCACACCACGGTGGCACGTTGGACAGCCCTTTGGGAAAGCCTCGGGGAAAGCCTCGTGGGAAAGACATCCCTTCATCCACGCGAAGGGAAGCGTGACACAAGCTACAGCTCGGAGGAAAGCGCACGTGCATGCCCCCTCGAGACGAGGAATGACTCCCTGGGAGACTCCAAAAGTACCCAAACCATGTCAGCACTGGAGGGAATCCTCCGGTTCCGGCACCGACTCTACACAAGGTCTTAGGCCCGGCTTCGACGGGAGAGGAATCCCGAGAGGCCCCACAACTCGCATGGGGACGGGCCTTTCCTGAGGCCACCAGAGCGGGTCCCAGAGGTCCCCGTCGTAAGTCGAGAGCACCTGCCGCAACTCGAGAAAATCCAGGAGGTTCTCCCTCCAGGCGAGATGAGGCCCATTTCCGTGAGGCGTCTCGAGGCTAATCACACCTAACCTCTGGCAAAGGGTCCTTCACACCCTTGCTGCAACTCAAGAAGTTCCCCGACATACCCATCTCCACTCGAGAGGAAGCACGAGAGTCCGGCCCACATCCAGAGGAGCCCCGTTTCGCCTCCTGCTGAGAGGAGGATCCTTTCCCTTCCGGGAAAGAATTCCCGGCGTTCCGTCGCATCTCAAGAAGAGGCGCTCTCCACAGGAAAGGCGAGAGGAACTCAGGGTCGTGCACCATTCCCAGAGTCCCTCAGATGTCTCAGTCCATTCCAGGGAACCTTTTTTCCTGCACTGCCTCGACTTTCAAGCCGAGGATCGACTCTCACCAGTGGCACGTGGGCAGCCCTGTGGGAAAGCCTCGAGGGAAAGCCACAGATCCCTTGATCCAGCGAAGGGAAGCCACACTGCTGCTACAGCTGGGGGAAAGCGCAGTGCAGCCCCCACTCGAGACGAGGACTGACTCCCCAGGGGAGACTCAGGACGTACCCCAAGTCCATGTCAGGACGGAGAGGAATCCTCAGGTTCCGGCACCGGTCCACACAAGGTCTTAGGCCCGGCATCGACGGAGAGGAATCCCGAGAGGCCCCGAGCAACTCGCATGGGGAATGGCCTTTCCTGAGGCCACCAGAGCATGTCCCTGAGGTCCCCGTCGTAAGTAGAGAGAAACTGCCGCAACTCGAGAAAATCCAGAAGGTTCTCCCCTCCAGGCGAGATGAGGCCCATTTCCAATGAGGCCTCTCGAGGCTAATCACACCTAACGTCTGGAACTTCCAAAGGGTACATCACCCACTTGTTGCAACTCAAGAAGTTCCCCGACATAACCGTCTCCACTTGAGAGAAAGCTCGAGACTCCCGCCGACATCCAGAGGAGCCCCGTTTCCGCCTCCTAGCTCGAGAGGAGGGATCCTTTCCCTGCGTGTTCGGGAAAGAATTCCCGGCGTTTCCGTCGCATCTCAAGAGGAGGCGCTCTCCACAGGAAAGGCGAGAGGAATTCCAGGGTCGAGCCACCATACCCAGAGTCCCCCAGATGTCTCAGTCCATTCCAGGGAAACCAGTTTTCCCTGCACTGCCTCGACTTTCAAGCCGAGGATCGACTCACACCACGGTGGCACGTGGGACAGCCCTGTGGGAAAGCCTCGTGGGAAAGCCTCCTGCAAAAACCTCGATGAAAGCCACAGATTTCTTCATCCACGCGAAGGGAAGCATGACACTGCTGCTACAGCTCGGGAGGAAAGTGCACGTGCATGACCTAAGTCGAGACGAGGACTGAATCCCCGGTGGAGACTCCAGAAGTACCCCAAGATCCATGTCAGCACTGGAGAGGAATCTTCAGGTTCCGGCACCGTCTCCACACAACGTCTTAGGCCCCGGCATCGACGGGAGAGGAATCCCGAGAGGCCCCCGAGCAACTCGCATGGGGACTGGCCTTTCCTGAGGCCACCAGAGCGGGTCCCTGAGGTCCTCGTCTTAAGTCGAGAGCACCTGTGGCAACTCGAGAAAATCCAGGAGGTTCTCCCCTCCAGGCGAGATGAAGCCCATTTCCGCGGAGGCGTCTCGAGGCTAATCAACCTGGCCTCTGGAATTTCCAAAGGGTCCTTCACACCCTTGCTGCAACTCAAGAAGTTTCCCGACGTACCCGTCTCCACTCGAGAGGAAGCACGAGAGTCCTGCCCACATCCAGAGAAGCCCCGTTTCCGCCTCATAGCTCGAGAGGTGGAATCCTTTCCCTGCGTTGTCGGAAAGAATTCCCGGTGTTCCGGTCGCATCTCAAGAGGAGGCGCTCTCCACAGGAAACACGAGGGATCTCCAGGGTCGTGACACCATTCCCTGAGTGCCACAGATTTCTCAGTCTATTCCAGGGAAACCTATTTTCCCTGCATTGCCTCGACTTTCAAGCCGAGGATCCACTCACACCACGGTGGCACGTGGGACAGCCCTGTGGGCCTGTGGGAAAGCCTCGAGGAAAAGCCACAGATCCCTAGATCCACGCAAAGGGAAGTGTGACAATGCTGCTACAGCTGGGGAGGAATTGCGCACGTGCATGCCCCCACTCGAGACGAGGACTGACTCCCCTGGGAGACTCCAGAAGTACCCCAAAGATCCATGTCAGCCTGGAGAGGAATCCTTAGGTTCCGCACGACTCCACACAAGGATCTTAGGCCCGGCATCGACGGGAGAGGAATTCCGAGAGGCCCCCAAGCAACTCGCATGGGGACTGGCCTTTCCTGAGGCCAGAGCGGGTCCCTGAGGTCCTCATCCTAAGTCGAGAGCACCTGCCGCAACTCGAGAAAATCCAGGAGGTTCTCCCTCCAGGCGAGATGAGGCCCATTTCCGCTGAGGCGTCTCGAGGCTAAATCACACCTAACCTCTGGAACTTCCAAAGGGTCCTTCACACCCTTGCTGCAACTCAAGAAGTTCCCCGACATACCCGTCTCCACTCGAGAGGAAGCACGAGAGTCCCGCCCACATCCAGAGGAGCCCCGTTTCCGCCTCCTAGCTCGAGAGGAGGGATCCTTTCCCTGCGTGGTCGGGAAAGAATTCCCGCGTTTCCGTCGCATCTCAAGAGGAGGCGCTCTCCACAGGAAAGGCGAGAGGAACTCCAGGGTCGTGCCACCATTCCCAGAGTCCCCAGATGTCTCAGTCCATTCCAGGGAAACCTGTTTTCCCTGCACTGCCTCGACTTTCAAGCGAGGATCGACTCACACCACGGTGGCACGTGGGACAGCCCTGTGGGAAAGCCTCGTGGGAAAGCCTCGAGGGAAAGCCACAGATCCCTTGATCCACGCGAAGGGAATCGTGACTCTGCTGCTACAGCTCGAGAGGAAACCGCACGTTCATGCCCCCACTCGAGACGAGGACTGACTCCCCTGGGGAGACTCCAGAAGTACCCCAAGATCCATGTCAGCACTGGAGAGGAATCCTCAGGTTCCGGCACCTGCTGGGAGCCAGTGTGAGGAATCCTGCCCATGACAAGGTCATGAGGAAGGAAGCTGACATATGCAAGGCGTGCTCAGACTTCAGGGACCCCTCTGCAAATTCCTAAGCACGTACCCCAACTAAAATCTGCCGGCTTTTGTGCTCTGTTTTTCCACTCTTCTGACATTTTCTGGAAAAATTCAATTCAGGGCTTTAGTCTTCTGCATTTGAAAGAGTGTTTCAATCCAAAAACCCCTCCGATGGCTTTCTAGCCTGCCTGCAGGACTCGTACAGCTGCGCATGTGATTGTTTGAGGCCTCCTGACCGCAGAGGCACAGGAAGCTTAAAACATCCTAGGAATGTAGGAGCTTCCGAGGAGTCAAAATCTTTAGAATAGGACTGATTAATGGTTTCATTTTTTGGGTCAATGCTTGCTGCCAAATTTTCATATCCTTTATTTTTAGATATAGTTGGTATATAGAAAAACAAGTAGTAGACCTGGTATTAGCAACATTAGATCTTTGAGTTAAGTACCTTCTTTGTTATATCCCACTCCACCTTTGTTCTATAGAGATGTAACTTTAATGCTTTAAGGAGATGCAGATTAAAAAAAAAAAAAACACTTCAGGGGAAACAAAATTAACATTCATTAAGGAAGAGAGCCAAAAAGTGTTAACAAGCCTCTTGGCCAAAAGATAATGTAAATCACCTGAGACCTTTTGTATACAAAATGATATACGGAAAGAATCTGGGTTGCGAACGCTACATAATTTTGTGTTACCCATTGATCTCCGTGTTTTATCAAAAGTATAAAAGGCCTTCTGAACAATAAAGGATGGGGGCCAGTTTCTCGAACTAGTCTCTCGGCCTGGTTTCTTGGGACTCTGGCTCCCCCCATGTCTCTCTCTCTCTCTTCTTCTCTCCCCTTCCCTCTCTCTGCTCTTTACTTTAACTTCAGGCTGAATCTCCATCTGGGGCGCGGAGGCTCGCCAGGTCTACTTACTTGCCCCGGCTGTTAAGACCCGCACGAAAGGAGCTTAAGGCGAGGCACCCTTAGATATTCAAGCGGGCGCCGGTGGCCCAACGTAGATGGTGCAAATTCCTTGTCTGGAATTTTATTGGCCTTCCGCGTAAACCAAGCTATTCAGCCCTCTTCCTCCACTTAATCTTCTTACTACACTATAGTTTCTTAATCTAATCTTACATTAATAAACAAACAAGTCTTTCCACGCCAACGCCGTCCACCCTTCGAATTCCCTGGATCCACCGGGGCTGGACCCCGGCAAGTGGTGCCCGGAACAGGCTATTCAAGGTAGGTTCCTCGGAGCAAAAGCTCCCCCCGGAGCACTCTCTGTTGCCCCCCCGGAGCACTCTCTGTTGCTCCCCCGGAGTGACTTAATCACTCCCCCGGAGTACTTTCGGGTACTCCCCCAGTGTTGAGTGTTCGGGACGGCTAGGACCCCACTCAGGGGTGCCGCGGACCCCCCTGTAGGATAGACAGGGTGAGGACGAGTGGGAAGTGTTCAAGGGTTTAAGAGAAACCTGGTGCTCTAGAGGTTGAAAAGAAACCTGCTATCTTAGGGTTTAAAACAAAACCCCCCTTGGCTAAGGTAAAACCTTTTTGTCAAGGCAGACTTTTCTATAACTCTTAATTTTCTGACACGGGTAACAATGACTCAAAACAATGACACCTCTTTATACAAGTAATTTTGTAACTGTTAAACAAAAAAGACAAATTAAAGATTAAAAGGCTCGTGTTACGAGACCAATGTCCTTGGTTTCCAGAAAAGAGATTTAGATACTTGGATAAGGTAATAAAACAGCTAAAAACTAATTTATACTTTGCATGGGCCTGTAAATGCTTTTGCTCTGTAAAATATTATTACAAATGTTCTGGACCCCCCGTCATGATGAGGCTGTTAGTTAGATAGCCTATGGGAGAGAGACTATAAGCAGTGGATCGTAGTGGGTCTCCACCTATTACGCAGATCATATTTTCTGCCATTGGCAAACAAAAGAGAGACTGTACTCTTCCTCCCGAGGAAGGAGGGTGCTTATAGGACGCAGCGGACCGAGCCCCTGGAGAGCCCCTCCCCCTCTACACAAACCAAACCTTTAAAAGAGTTGTCTTATTTAAGGCGACCACTGCAACCTCTGCTTGCCTCCCCAGGGCTTAAGAACTCCCCACTTTATATCCAAAGCCTCCCAGAACATTGCTTAAGTTTGAAAACGATAGTG
>NW_017191973.1:0-10520 GCF_001704415.2 Capra hircus
AACACTCATGGGGTCTCGCTGTTGGGAAGCGGGGACACGTGTGCATCTTAGGCTTAAGAATGAGTGAGATAATGGAGGCTGTCAGAGCAGTAAGAGGAGGCAATACAGCACAGCAGCGAAAGACAGGAAGCCCCAGAGACTCCTGCTGCTGAGTCTCAGCTCCACCACTGTCAGCTCTCGTGCGGTCCCCGGACCAGCAGAAGCAGCATCACCTAAGATCTTGTCAGAAATGCAGAGTCCCAGTCCCCACCCCAGACCTGCAAGATCAGAATCCGTACTTCAAACCCAGATGATTTATAAACTCACTGAAGTCTGAGAAGTGAAAGTATCAGTCCCTCAGTCCTGTCTGACTCTTTGCACCCCATGGGCTGTAGCCCGCCAGGCTCCTCTGTCCATGGAATTCTCCAGGCGAGAATACTGGAGTGGGTTGCCATTCCCTACTCCAGGGCTCGCCCCGACCCAGGGATTGAACCCAGGTCTCCTGCATCACAGGCAGATTCTTTACCGTCTGAGCCGCCAGGATGCACGGAGAAGCACTAACCTAGGACTTTTCACTTAATCTCTCTGGTTCTCAGAAACCTCATCTGCAAAATGGGCATCATAAAAATAATTCCCTCATAATATGAGGGAATCTTGTGACTTTTAAATAAGCTTGTGCCAATAAAATGCTCAGCCCAATGCTTAAGACATTGCTATTGCTCAGTAAATCTTAGCTTCTGCATTTAATCCTTAGTAGCACACCAGGGGGGTGGTCCTGAAGGTCTGAATTAAAGAGGATGAACTCTCTGCATCCTTCATGAAGCCAGGTAAGAACCCAGGGCGCTAAGAGATTGTGCTCTGTGGTGTTCAGGGAACTCTCACTGTTGCTTGTTGACTGCTGTGATCCCCACCTGGAACCTGCATGGAAGGAATGGTAATCAATTCCGCTGCACCTTCCTTGAGACTGCTGGCTCCAAAGAGACCCATCGCCTTTGTTATACAATGAAGGTCATCTTCACCTGAGGTCTTCCTCACTTGAGAAGATAGCATGAGCACCTGCAGGAGGAATCAGGTTTCTTTTAATGAAGGTGGTCTGCTGGAACCCACCCACACTGCTTGACCTGGTTCCCCTGTGATTCATAGCTCTCAACCAGTGTTTTTCCTACACAGCTGGCTCTGGGGAGACTTAACCCTAAATATTGGCCTGGAAACCATGGTGTTTCCAAGTGCAAGACAATGTTTCCCTAACCAAGATGGCAGCTGTCAAACCAGTTAATTCCCAGATACATTACTATAAATCTCAAATCTACAACTGTTTAGAAAAAGCAAAATAGGTTTATGAAATAAGAGCCTGTAACTTTCAATTAAGCACCATTGGCAACTATAGTGAAATAGCTAAGCAGTCGATTCTGCCAACAGGGACAAAAAATGATAAAACCTGAACTGGAACAATCGCAATGAGAATGAAGGGAAGCAAGCATTCAGGAGACCTTTCTGAAATTGAGGTAGTAGGACATTGTGACCTCTTGTGCGCAGAGAGAAAGGAGAGAGTCAAGTGTTCTAGTCTGCATTCTTACATGTTCCTTCGTTTCATAGGGAAACACAGGGAAAGGTTCATGAAAAAGGACAGTGAGTTTAAACGTAGTTGTAAACCTTGAGCACCGAAGAATTGATGCTTTTGAACTGTGGTGTTGGAGAAGAGAGAGTCTTGAGAGTCTGCAAGGAGATCCAACCAGTCCATTCTGAAGGAGATCAGTCCTGGGTGTTCATTGGAAGGACTGATGCTAAAGCTGAAACCCCAATACTTTGGCCACCTCATGCGAAGAGGTGACTCATTGGAAAAGACTCTGATGCTGGGAGGGATTGGGGGCAGGAGGAAAAGGGGAAGACAGAGGATGAGATGGCTGGAAGGCATCACCGACTCGATGGACATGAGTTTGAGTGAACTCCGGGAGTTGGTGATGGACAGGGAGGCCTGGCGTGCTGTGATGATTCATGGGGTTGCAAAGAGTCAGACACAACTGAGCGACTGAACTGAACTGAACTGAAACCTTGAGAGAGTACACACTCTGGAAAGTATATACTTGTTCAGAATGTAGAGTTAAATAAACATAAGAAAATGTGTCAAGACCATCTGTCATGTGGGAAATGCAAAGTGTGATCACAACCCAGGATGGCTCCATTTAAAAGGACCGACAGTGTCAAGAGCTGGTGAAGTTGTGAAGGAACTGGAACTCTCATTTACTGTGGATGGAAGTGTAAACAGATACAACCACTTGGGGGGAATGCTTGGTCCTACTTATTAAAGCAAAAATATGTTAGCAGTCCCACTCCTGGACATGCACACAACCAAAATGAATGACTACTCCACAAAAGTACATGAAAATGTTCTGAGTGATATTGTTCACAATTGACAAAAGCTGGAAACAAGCTAAATGGGCTAAATGTAGAATGAATAAATTATAATGTGCTCATACTATGTAAGCGTGCACAGGCAATGAGAATTAATAAGGTACTGGAATATCATAGCCAAAATATTGGACTAAAAATATCCGGATACCAAAAAAGCTCTGAGTGATGATTTTATGACGATATTTATATAAAGTGCAAGAACAGGCAAAACCAGTCTATGAGATTATGAAAGTAAAAAATGGTGGCTCCATTTAGGGATTATTATCTGTGAGAGAGCACAAGGAAGCCAGCCCTCTGGGGTGGTGGAAATGTTCATGTCTTAATATATGTATAATGGTACATACATATGCCAAAAAAAAAATCACTTGTGCTCTTCATTTTAAATATATGCAATCTATTTTATGAAGGTTATACCTCAATAAAGAAAGTAAATTTAATAACACAGGGTTAAATACTTGATCAGCGCTTGAAAACAGTATACATAAGTAGAGGCAGCAATTCTTGAATGCACTGGAACCATAGGCTGAAGTGATTATTTAGCATTCAAAATAAGCTTTTGGCTCTAACAGGCCTATCAAACACTGTTTAAGGTCATTCTTGGAATTAATAGTTGGTGTTTATCGAGCATGGTCCCAAGGGGAATCTGTGATAAGCCTTTGAATTGAATTGAATGAAGTCGCTCAGTCGTGTCCGACTCTTGGCAACCCCATGGGCTGTAGCCTATCAGGCTCCTCCGTCCATGGGATTCTCCAGGCAAGAGTACTGGAGGCGGGTTGCCATTTCCTTCTCCAGGGGACCTTTCCCCGACCCAGGGATCGGACCCAGGGATCGAACCCGGGTCTCCCACATTCCAGGCAGACTCTTTAACCTCCCGATAAGCCTTTAGAAGGAGGTAAATGTGGAAGGCGGAGGCTCATAAGCTCTGTGCCTAAGAAACTGTAAGGACTGGGGATGAGCTGAGTGCATGTAACACAGCTGCCCCTAGAGGGCACCACTGGGCGCCTCTGACAGAACCAGCCAGGGAGCTGTGGTTCCCACTGGCTCCTAAGAGATGAGCTTTGCATACCACTCATCTCAATAGGGACCATGAGATTATAGTTCCCAACAAGGGCAGCAGATGGTGTGACAGCCTGGGGTGGGACAATGATGTGAATTCTTCCAGGGTGGCTTTGGTGGAACTGCCTCCTTTCCTGGGTCTCAGCTTTTAATGTTTTTTAAAATTAATTTATTTTAATTCGAAGCTAATTACTTTACAATATTGTAGTGGTTTTTACCATACATTGACATGAATCGGCCATGGGTGTACAAGTGTTCTCCATCTGAACCCCCTCCCACATCCCTCCTCATCCCATCCCTCAAGGTCATCCCAGTGCACCAGCCCAGAGCACCCTGTCTCATGCATCGAACCTGGACTGGAGATCTATTTCACATATGATAATACACATATTTCAATGCTATTCTCTCAAATCATCCCACCTCACCTTCTCCCACAGAGTCCAAGAGACTGTTCTTTATATCTGTGTCTCTTTTGCTGTCTCTCATACAGGGTCATTGTTACCATCTATCTAAATTCCACATGTATGCATTAATATACTGTATTGGTATTTTTCTTTCTGACTTACTTCACTCTGTATAATAGGCTCCAGTTTCATCCACCTCATTAGAACTGATTCAGATGCATTCTTTTTAATAGTTGAGTAATATTTCACTACTCAGACACACTGAAATCATAATCACAGAAAACTAGTCACTCTAATCACACTAGGACCACAGCCTTGTCTAACTCAATGAAACTAAGCCATGCCTGTGGGGCCACCCAAGACGGGTGGGTCATGGTGGAGAGGTCTGACAGAATGTGGTCCACTGGAGAAGGGAATGGCAAACCACTTCAGTATTCTTGCCTTGAGAACCCCATGAACAGTATGAAAAGGCAAAATGATAGGATACTGAAAGAGGAACTCCCAGGTCAGTAGGTGCCCAATATGCTACTGGAGATCAGTGGAGAAATAACTCCAGAAAGAATGAAGGGATGGAGCCAAAGCAAAAACAATACCCAGTTGTGGATGTGACTGGTGATAGAAGCAAGGTCCGATGCTGTAAAGAGCAATATTGCATAGGAACCTGGAATGTTAGGTCCATGAATCAAGGCAAATTGGAAGTGGTCAAACAGAGATGGCAAGAGTGAACGTCGACATTCTAGGAATCAGCGAACTAAAATGGACTGGAATGGGAAATTTAACTCAGATGACATTATATCTACTACTGCGGGGCAGGAATCCCTCAGAAGAAATGGAGTAGCCATCATGGTCAACAAAAGAGTCTGAAATGCAGTACTTGGATGCAATCTCAAAAACGACAGAATGATCTCTGTTCATTTCCAAGGCAAACCATTCAATATCACAGTAATCCAAGTCTATGCCCCAACCAGTAACACTGAAGAAGCTGAAGTTGAATGGTTCTATGAAGACCTACAAGACCTTTTAGAACTAACACCCAAAAAAGATGTCCTTTTCATTATAGGGGACTGGAATGCAAAAGTAGGAAGTCAAGAAACACCTGGAGTAACAGGCAAATTTGGCCTTGGAATACGGAATGAAGCAGGGCAAAGACTAATAGAGTTTTGCCAAGAAAATGCACTGGTCATAGCAAACACCCTCTTCCAACAACACAAGAGAAGACTCTACACATGGACATCACCAGATGGTCAACACTGAAATCAGATTGATTATATTCTTTGCAGCCAAAGATGGAGAAGCTCTATACAGTCAGCAAAAACAAGACCAGGAGCTGACTGTGGCTCAGATCATGAACTCCTTATTGCCAAATTCAGACTTAAATTGAAGAAAGTAGGGAAAACCACTAGACCATTCAGGTATGACCTAAATCAAATCCCTTATGATTATACAGTGGAAGTGAGAAATAGATTTAAGGGACTAGATCTGATAGATAGAGTGCCTGATGAACTATGGATGAGGTTCGTGACATTGTACAGGAGACAGGGATCAAGACCATCCCCATGGAAAAGAAATGCAAAAAGCAAATGGCTGTCTGGGAGGCCTTACAAATAGCTGTGAAAAGAAGAGAGGTGAAAAGCAAAGGAGAAAAGGAAAGATATAAGCATCTGAATGCAGAGTTCCAAAGAATAGCAAGAAGAGATAAGAAAGCCTTCTCAGTGATCAATGCAAAGAAATAGAGGAAAACAACAGAATGGGAAAGACTAGAGATCTTCAAGAAAATTAGAGATACCAAGGGAACATTTCATGCAAAGATGGGCTCAATAAAGGACAGAAATGGTATGGACCTAACAGAAGCAGAAGATATTAAGAAGAGGTGGCAAGAATACACAGAAGAACTGTACAAAAAAGATCTTCACGACCCAGATAATCACGATGGTGTGATCACTCACCTAGAGCCAGACATCCTGGAATGTGAAGTCAAGTGGGCCTTAGAAAGCATCACTACGAACAAAGCTAGTGGAGGTGATGGAATTCCAGTTGAGCTATTTCAAATCCTGAAAGATGATGCTGTGAAAGTGCTGCACTCAATATGCCAGCAAAATTTGGAAAACTCAGCAGTGGCCACAGGACTGGAAAAGGTCAGTTTTCATTCCAATCCCAAAGAAAGGCAATGCCAAAGAATGCTCAAACTACCGCACAATTGCACTCATCTCACATGCTAGTAAAGTAATGCTCAAAATTCTCCAAGCCAGGCTTCAGCAATACGTGAACTGAACTTCCAGATGTTCAAGCTGGTTTTAGAAAAGGCAGAGGAACCAGAGATCAAATTGCCAACATCCGCTGGATCATGGAAAAAGCAAGAGAGTTCCAGAAAAACATCTATTTCTGCTTTATTGACTATGCCAAAGCCTTTGACTGTGTGGATCACAATAAACTGTGGAAAATTCTGAAAGAGATGGGAATACCAGACCACCTGACCTGCCTCTTGAGAAACCTGTATGCAGGTCAGGAAGCAACAGTTAGAACTGGACATGGAACAACAGACTGGTTCCAAATAGGAAAAGGAGTACGTCAAGGCTGTATATTGTCACCCTGCTTATTTAACTTATATGCAGAGTACATCATGAGAAACGCTGGGCTGGAAGAAGCACAAGCTGGAATCAAGATTGCCGGAGAAATATCAATAACCTCAGATATGCAGATGACACCACCCTTATGGCAGAAAGTGAAAGAGGAACTAAAAAGCCTCTTGATGAAAGTGAAAGAGGAGAGTGAAAAAGTTGGCTTAAAGCTCAACATTCAGAAAACGAAGATCATGGCATCTGGTCCCATCACTTCATGGGAAATAGATGGGGAAACAGTGTCAGACTTTATTTTGGGGGCTCCAAAATCACTGCAGATGGTGACTGCAGCCATGAAATTAAAAGACGCTTACTCCTTGGAAGGAAAGTTATGACCAACCTAGATAGCATATTCAAAAGCAGAGACATTACTTTGCCAACAAGGTCCATCTAGTCAAGGCTATGGTTTTTCCAGTGGTCATGTATGGATGTGAGAGTTGGACTGTGAAGAAAGCTGAGCCCGAAGAATTGATGCTTTTGAACTGTGGTGTTGGAGAAGACTCTTGAGAGTCCCTTGGACTGCAAGGAGATCCAACCAGTCCATTCTGAAGGAGATCAGCCCTGGGATTTCTTTGGAAGGAATGATGCTAAAGCTGAAACTCCAGTACTTTGGCCACCTCATGCGAAGAGTTGACTCATTGGAAAAGACTCTGATGCTGGGAGGGATTGGGGCAGGAGGAGAAGGGGACGACAGAGGATGAGATGGCTGGATGGCATCACTGGATGGACATGAGTCTGAGTGAACTCCGGGAGTTGGTGATGGACAGGGAGGCCTGGCGTGCTGTGATTCATGGGGTCGCAAAGAGTCGGACACGACTGAGTGACTGAACTGAACTGGCTGCCGAATCATCAAAACTCACCCCCCTGGGTCAAAAGGGGTCTCCCCGCAGGCCGGTAAGTCTCTATGGTTCTTCCCAGTTCAGTTCAGTCGCTCAGTCGTGTCGACTCTTTGCGACCCATGAATTCCAGGCCTCCTGTCCATCACCAACTCCCGGAGTTCACTCCCATCTGATGCCATCCAGCCATCTCATCAAATCCTCCAGCATCAGTCTTTTCCAATGAGTCAACTCTTCGCATGAGTGGCCAAAGTACTGGAGTTTCAGCTTTAGCATCATTCCTTCCAAAGAAATCCCAGGGCTGATCTCCTTCAGAATGGACTGGTTGGATCTCCTTGCAGTCCAAGGGACTCTCAGAGTCTTCTCCAACACCACAGTTCAAAAGCATCAATTCTTCCGCTCAGCTTTCTTCACAGTCCAACTCTCACATCCATACATGACCACTGGAAAAACCATAGCCTTGACTAGATGGACCTTTGTTGGCAAAGTAATGTCTCTGCTTTTGAATATGCTATCTAGGTTGGTCATAACTTTTCTTCCAAGGAGTAAGCGTCTTTTAATTTCATGGCTGCAGTCACCATCTGCAGTGATTTTGGAGCCCCCCAAAAATAAAGTCTGACACTGTTTCCCCATCTATTTCCATGAAGTGATGGGACCAGATGCCATGATCTTCGTTTTCTGAATGTTGAGCTTTAAGCCAACTTTTTCACTCTCCTCTTTCACTTTCATCAAGAGGCTTTTTAGTTCCTCACTTTCTGCCATAAGGGTGGTGTCATCTGCATATCTGAGGTTATTGATATTTCTCCTCTTGATTCCAGCTTGTGCTTCTTCCAGCCCAGCGTTTCTCATGATGTACTCTGCATATAAGTTAAATAAGCAGGGTGACAATATACAGCCTTGACGTACTCCTTTTCCTATTTGGAACCAGTCTGTTGTTCCATGTCCAGTTCTAACTGTTGCTTCCTGACCTGCATACAGGTTTTCTCAGAGGCAGGTCAGGTGGTCTGGTATTCCATCTCTTTCAGAATTTTCCACAGTTTATTGTGATCCACACAGTCAAAGGCTTTGGCATAGTCAATAAAGCAGAAATAGATGTTTTTCTGGAACTCTCTTGCTTTTTCCATGATCCAGCGGATGTTGGCAATTTGATCTCTGGTTCCTCTGCCTTTTCTAAAACCAGCTTGAACATCTGGAAGTTCACGGTTCACGTATTGCTGAAGCCTGGCTTGGAGAATTTTGAGCATTACTTTACTAGCATGTGAGATGAGTGCAATTGTGCGGTAGTTTGAGCATTCTTTGGCATTGCCTTTCTTTGGGATTGGAATGAAAACTGACCTTTTCCAGTCCTGTGGCCACTGCTGAGTTTTCCAAATTTGCTGGCATATTGAGTGCAGCACTTTCACAGCATCATCTTTCAGGATTTGAAATAGCTCAACTGGAATTCCATCACCTCCACTAGCTTTGTTCGTAGTGATGCTTTCTAAGGCCCACTTGACTTCACATTCCAGGATGTCTGGCTCTAGGTGAGTGATCACACCATCGTGATTATCTGGGTCGTGAAGATCTTTTTTGTACAGTTCTTCTGTGTATTCTTGCCACCTCTTCTTAATATCTTCTGCTTCTGTTAGGTCCATACCATTTCTGTCCTTTATCGAGCCCATCTTTGCATGAAATGTTCCCTTGGTATCTCTAATTTTCTTGAAGAGATCTCTAGTCTTTCCCATTCTGTTGTTTTCCTCTATTTCTTTGCATTGATCGCTGAGGAAGGCTTTCTTATCTCTTCTTGCTATTCTTTGGAACTCTGCATTCAGATGCTTATATCTTTCCTTTTCTCCTTTGCTTTTCACTCTCTTCTTTTCACAGCTATTTGTAAGGCCTCCCCAGACAGCCATTTTGCTTTTTGCATTTCTTTTCCATGGGGATGGTCTTGATCCCTGTCTCCTGTACAATGTCACAAACCTCATCCATAGTTCATCAGGCACTCTATCTATCAGATCTAGTCCCTTAAATCTATTTCTCACTTCCACTGTATAATCATAAGGGATTTGATTTAGGTCATACCTGAATGGTCTAGTGGTTTTCCCTACTTTCTTCAATTTAAGTCTGAATTTGGCAATAAGGAGTTCATGATCTGAGCCACAGTCAGCTCCTGTCTTGTTTTTGTGACTGTATAGAGCTTCTCCATCTTTGGCTGCAAAGAATATAATCAATCTGATTTCGGTGTTGACCATCTGGTGATGTCCATGTGTAGAGTCTTCTCTTGTGTTGTTGGAAGAGGGTGTTTGCTATGACCAGTGCATTTTCTTGGCAAAACTCTATTAGTCTTTGCCCTGCTTCATTCATTCCAAGGCCAAATTTGCCTGTTACTCCAGGTGTTTCTTGACTTCCTACTTTTGCATTCCAGTCCCCTATAATGAAAAGGACATCTTTTTTGGGTGTTAGTTCTAAAAGGTCTTGTAGGTCTTCATAGAACCATTCAACTTCAGCTTCTTCAGCGTTACTGGTTGGGGCATAGACTTGGATTACTGTGATATTGAATGGTTTGCCTTGGAAATGAAACAGAGATCATTCTGTCGTTTTTTGAGATTGCATCCAAGTACTGCATTTCAGACTCTTTTGTTGACCATGATGGCTACTCCATTTCTTCTGAGGGATTCCTGCCCACAGTAGTAGATATAATGGTCATCTGAGTTAAATTCCCATTCCAGTCCATTTTAGTTCGCTGATTCCTAGAATGTCGACGTTCACTCTTGCATCTCTTGTTTGACCACTTCCAATTTGCCTTGATTCATGGACCTGACATTCCAGGTTCCTATGCAATATTGCTCTTTACAGCATCGGACTTGCTTCTATCACCAGTCACATCCACAACTGGGTATTGTTTTTGCTTTGGCTCCATCCCTTCATTCTTTCTGGAGTTATTTCTCCACTGATCTCCAGTAGCATATTGGGCACCTACTGACCTGGGGAGTTCCTCTTTCAGTATCCTATCATTTTGCCTTTTCATACTGTTCATGGGGTTCTCAAGGCAAGAATACTGAAGTGGTTTGCCATTCCCTTCTCCAGTGGACCACATTCTGTCAGACCTCTCCACCATGACCCCCGTCTTGGGTGGCCCCACAGGCATGGCTTAGTTTCATTGAGTTAGACAAGGCTGTGGTCCTAGTGTGATTAGATTGACTAGTTTTCTGTGATTATGATTTCAGTGTGTCTGA
>NW_017191974.1:0-10520 GCF_001704415.2 Capra hircus
GAGCTGAGGATTCGTCCCCAGTGCTGAAGATGGATTTTGGGCGTGACTTCTGCGGTCTCCACAAAGGAGTCAGGTCCTCGTCGTCGACAGTGGCGCGCGGGAATGAGCGTGACCTTTCCCGGTCCCATGCTGTAGCAGCAGTGTCACGCTTCCCCTCTGCTTGGGACCAAAGGGGATCTGTGCGCTTTCCCTCGAGTCTTTCCCACGAGGCTTTCCACAAGGCTGTCCCACGGCTGTCCGGTGGTGTGAGTCGATCCTCGGGCGTGAAAGCCGAGGCAGTGCAGGGAAAACAGCGTTCCTGTGAAACGGACTGAGACATCTGGCGGAGTCTTGGAATGGCGGCACGACTCTGCAGTTCCTCTCCCCTTCTTTGGAGGAGCGCCTCCTCTTGAGATGCGATGGGAATGCCGGGATCTTCCCCGACCACCAGGTAAAGGATCCTTCCTTCGAGCTACGAGCCGGAACGGACCTCCTCTGCCATGTGCCGGGACCCTCGTGCTGTCCTCCCTGAGTGGAGCGGGTATGTCGCGGTGAACTTCTTGAGTTGCAGCATGGCTGCTTAAAACTCTTTGGGAAGTTCCAGGTCAAGTGTGATTAGCTCGAGACACCTCAGTGGAAATGGGCCTCATCTCGCCTGGGGAGGGGAGACCTCCTGGATTTTTCTCGGAGTGCGGCAGGTGCTCTTCGACATACGCCGTGACCTCCAGGACAGATGTACGCAGGGATGTGTCACGTTCCCTCGCGGCGGATCAAGGGATCTGATCGGCTTTTCCCACGAGGCTTTCCCACAGGTTGTCCCACGGACTCCACCATGGTGTGAGTGGATCCTCGCCGGTGAAAGTCGAGGCGATTGCGGGAACAGGTTCCTCTGAAATGGATGAGTGGATATCTGGGGCCGTACTCTTGGCAATTGTTCCACGACCCTGGAGTTCCCTCGCCTCTTCCTATTGGAAGCCTTGCTCTTGACGAGGCCAGGGACGCTGAAATAATCTCTTCCTGAGCTAAGCCAGGATAGGATTCTCATCTCGAGCTACCAGCGAAACGGGTTCCTCTGGATGTTGGGCGGGCACACTCTGCTTCCTTCGAGGGAGACGGGGTATGTCGCGGTAAAGTTTCTTGGTTGCCAGCAAGGGGTGTGAAGGACCTTTGGAAGTGCAGAGTTAGGTGGGAATAGCCTCGAGACGCCTCAATTGGAAATGGCCTCATCTCGCCTGGAGGGGGATGCAACCTCCTGGAATATTCTCAGTTGCGCAGGTGCGCTCTCGACTTACCGGAGGCGCGACCTCGAGGACCCGATCTGGTGGCCTCAGGAATGGCCATCCCCATGCCGAATTGCCTCGGGGGCTCTCGGGATTCCTCTCCCGTCGAGTCGGGGCCTAAGACTTGCATGGAGTCTGGGCCGGAACTAGAGGATGCCTCTCCAGTGCTGACTTGCGATTTGGGGTACTTCTGAGTCTCCCCAAGGGGGAGTCAGTCCTCGTCCGAGTGGGGCCTGCAACGTGCGCTTTTCCTCTCGGAGCTGTAACCAGCGTGCTCACGCATTCCCTTCGCTTGCGATTCAAGGATCTGGCATTTTCCCTCGGGATTCCCACGGGCTTCAACGTAGGCTTTTCCCACGGGCTTTCGACAAGTCCTTTCCCCACAGTTGTGTCCCAGTGTGCACCGTGGTGTGATTCGATTCCTCGCTGATCAACTTTCTGCAGTGAAGGGAAATCAGTTTCCCTGGAATGGACGGAGACATCTGGGCGGACTCTGGCAATGGTGGCACGCCTGGATTCTTCTCGCAAATTCCTGTGGAGAGTGCCTCCTCTTGAGAGCGATGGGAACGGCCGGGAATTCATAACCGACCACGCAGGAAAGATCCCTCCTCTCGGACTAGGAGACGGAAACGGGCTTCCTCTGGATCAGGCGGGATCTCGTGGCTTCCTCTTGAGTGCGAGACGGGTACTTCGGGATCTTCTTGAGCTTGCAGTAATGGTGTGAAGGACTGCTTTGGATGTTCCATATTTGTAGATGTGATAGCCCTCGAGACGCCTCAGCTGAAATGGCCTCTCTCGACCTGGAGGGGGGGAGAACCTCCGGGATTTCTCGAAGTTGCCCGGCACCGGCCTCGCATTATGACGGGACCCAGGACCCGCTCGTGCTCAGGAGAGGCCAGTTACACTGCGGAGGGTTGCTCGGGGGGCTTCTCGGATCCTCTCCCGTCGATGCCGGGCCTAAGACCTTTCTGTGCGGTCGGTGCCTGAATCTAGGGATTCCTCTCCAGTGCGACATGGACTTGGGCTACTTCTGGAGTCTCCGCAGGGATGTCATTCCTCATCTCGATTGTGGGGGGGCATGCACCTGCGCTTTCCTTCCGAGCTGTAGCAGCAGTGTCGCGCTTCCCTTCCCTGGATTTTCCCCAAGGACTGGGCCTTTAGCCTCGAGCTTTCCACCAGGCCTTACCACGAGGCCTTTCCACAGGGGTGTCCCCGGTGGCCAACGTGGTGTGAGCGAATCCTCGCTTGAAAGTTGAGGCCGGCAGGAAAACAGGTTCCCTGGGACATGGCCAGAAGACATCTGGGACTCTGGGAAATGGGCACGAACCCTGGTTCCTCTCGGCCTTTCCTGTGGAGGCGCCTCCTCTTTGAGATGCGACTGGGAACGCCGGGATTCATTCGCCGACACGCAAGGATAATGATCCCTTACCCTTCGAGCTAGGGGCTAAACGGGCTCCTCTGGATAGTGGTCGTACTCTCGCTCCTCTCGAGTAGGAGTCAGGCTATTTGGGGAACTTCTTGAGCTTCAGGCAATGGTGTGAAGGACCCTTGGAATTCCGATGTAGGATGTGATTGGCCGAGAGCGCACCAGCGAGAAAGTGGCTCATCTCGCCCTGAGAGGGGGAGAACCTCCTGGAGTTCTCGGAGTAGCGCAGAGTTATCCTCGATTTACGACGGGGACCCAGCGACACGCCTCTGTGGCCTCAGGGAAAAGCCACCTGCGAGTCCGGGCCTCTCGGGATTCCTCTCCATTTGATGCTGGGCTAAGATTTTGGTGTGGCGTTAGTGCCGGAACCTGAGAGAGTCCTCTCCAGCTGCTGACATGCGAGTCTTGGGGTAATTCTGGGAGTCTCCCCCAGGGAGTCAGACCTCGTCTTGGAGTTGGGGCATGCACGTCCGCTTTCCTCCCCGAAGCTCGTAGGAGCCAAGGTCAGCGCCTTCCCTTTCGGTATGGATCAAGGGATATGATGTACTTTCCTCGGCTTTCCCAGGAGCTTTTCCCAAGAGGCTTTTCCCACGAGGTATCCCTCGAGGCTTTCCCACAGGCTTGTCCCACGTGGCACGTGGAGTTGGCTATCCTCGCTTGAGGTCGAGGCCGTGCAGGCAAACAGGTTTCCCTGGAATGGACTGAGAAATCTGGGGACTCTGGGAATGGTGGCATGACCCTGGAGTTCCTCTCGCCTTTCCTGTGGAGAGCGCGTCCTCTTGAGATGCGACGGGAACGCTGGAATTCTTTCCCCGACCACACGCAGGGAAAGGAACCCTCCTCTCGAGCTAGGAGGCGGAAAACGGGGCTCCTCTGGATGTGGGGGAACTCTCGTGTTTTCTCTCGAGTGGAGACGGGTATGTCGGGGTACTTCTTGAGTTTCAGCAAGTTTTGTGAAGGACCCTTTGGAACTTGCAGATGTTAGATGTGATTAGCCTCGAGACGGTTCAGTGGAAATGGGCCTCATCTCGCCTGGAGGGGAGAACCTCCTGGATTTTCTCGAGTTGCGGCAGGTGCTCTCAACTTACGACGGGGGACCTCAGGGACCCGCTCTGGTGGCCTCAGGAAAGGCCAGTCCCATGCGAGTTGCTCGTGGCCACTCAGGATTGTTCTCTCCCGTCGATGCCGGGGCCTAAGACCTTGCGTGGAGTCGGTGCCGGAACCTGAGGTTTCCTCTCCAGTGCTGACATGGATCTTGGGGTACTTCTGGAGTCTCCTCAATGGAGTCGGTTCTCGTCTCGAGTGGGGGCATGCACGTGCGCTTTCTACCCGAGTTGTGGCAGGAGTGTCACGCTTCCCTTCGCGTGGATCAAGGGATCTGTGGCTTTCCATCGAGGCTTTCCCAGGAGGCTTTCCCACGAGGCTTTCCCACAGGGCTGTCCCACGTGCCACCGTGGAGTGAGTCGATCCTCGGCTTGAAAGTCGAGCAGTGCAGGGAAAACAGGTTTCCCTGGAATGGACTGAGACATCTGGGGGACTCTGGGAATGGTGTCATGACCCTGGAGTTCCTCTCGCCTTTCCTGTGGAGATCGCCTCCTCTTGAGATGGGACGGGAACTCCGGGAATTCTTTCCCGAGCACGCAGGGAAAGAATCCCTCCTCTCGAGCTAGGTGGCGGAAACGGAGCTCCTCTTTATGTGGGCGGAACTCTCGTGCTTCCTCTCGAGTGGAGACGGGTATGTCGGGGAACTTCTTGAGTTGCAGCAAGGGTGTGAAGGAACCTTTGGAAGTTCCAGAGGTTAGGTGTGATTAGCCTCGAAACGCCTCAGTGGAAATGGGCCTCATGTCGCCTGGAGGGGAGAATCTCCTGGATTTTCTCGAGTTGGGCAGGTGCTCTCGACTTACGACGGGGACCTCAGGGACCCGCTCTGGTGGCCTCAGGAAAGGCCAGTCCCCATGCGAGGTGCTCGGGGGCCTCTCGGGATTCCTCTCCCATCGATGCCCGGGCCTAAGACCTTGTGTAGAGTCAGTGCCGGGAACCTGAGGATTCCTCTGCAGTGCTGACATGGATCTTTTGGTACTTCTGGAGTCTCCTCAATGGAGTCTGTCCTCGTCTCGAGTGGGGGCATGCACGTGCCGCTTTCTTCCGGAACTCTAGCAGCAGTGTCACGCTTCCCTTCACGTGGATCAAGCGATCTGTCGCTTTCCCTCCAGGCTTTCCCACGAGGCTTTCCCACAGGGCTGTCCCAGGTGCCACCGTGGTGTGAGTCGATCCTCGGCTTGAAAGTGGAGGAAGTGCAGGGAAAACAGGTTTCCCTGGAATGGACTGAGACATCTGGGGGACTCTGGGAATGGTGGCACGAACCTGGAGATCCTCTCGCCTTTCCTGTGGAGAGCGCCTCCTCTTGAGATGCGACCGGGCACGCCGGGAATTCTTTCCGGAACACGCAGGGAAAGGATCCCTCCTCTCGAGCTAGGAGGGGGTAAACGGGGCTCCTCTGGATGTGGGCGGGACTCTCGTGCTTCCTCTCGAGTGGAGACGGGTATGTCGGGGAACTTCTTGAGTTGCAGCAAGGGTGTGAAGGACCCTTTGGAAGTTCCAGATGTTAGATGTGATTAGCCTCTAGACGCCTCAGCGGAAATAGGCCTGATCTCGCCTGGAGGGGAGAACCTCCTGGATTTTTTCGAGTTGCGGCATGTGCTCTCAACTTACGAAGGGGACCTCAGGGACCCGCTCTGGTGGCCTCAGGAAAGGCCAGACCCCATGCGAGTTGCTCGGGGGCCTCTCGGGATTCCTCTCCCTTCGATGCCGGGGCCTAAGACCTTGTGTGGATTCGGTGCCAGAACCTGAGGATTCCTCTCCAGTGCTGACATGGATCTTGGGGTACTTCTGGAATCTCCCCCGGTGAGTCAGTCCGTCATCTCGAGTGGGGGCATGCACGTGCGCTTTCCTCCCGAGCTGTAGCAGCAGTGTCGCGCTTCCCTTCGCGTGGATCAAGGGATCTGTGGCTTTCCCTCGAGGCTTTCCCACGAGGCTTTCCCACGAGGCTTTCCCACAGGGCTGTCCCACGTGCCACCGTGGTGTGAGTCGATCCTTGGCTTTAAAGTCGAGGCAGAGCAGGGAAAACAGGTTTCCCTGGAATGGACTGAAAAATCTGGGGAACTCTGGGAATGGTGGCTCGACCCTGGAGTTTCTCTCGCCTTTCCTGTGGATAACGCCTCCTCTTGAGATGCGCCGGGAACGCCGGGAATTCTATCCCGACCACGTAGGGAAAGGATCCCTCCTCTCGATCTAGGAGGCAGAAACGGGTCTGCTCTGGATGTGGGCGGGACTCTCGAGCTTCCTCTCGAGTGGAGACGGGTAAGTCGGGGAACTTCTTGAGTTGCAGCAAAGGTGTGAAGGACCCTTTGGAATTTCCAGAGGTTAGGTATGATTAGCCTCGAGAAACCTCAGCGGAAATGGGCCTCATCTCCCTGGAGGGGAGAACCTCCTGGATTTTCTCGAGTTGCGGCAGGTGCTCTCGACTTACGACGGGGACCTCAGGGACCCGCTCTGGTGGCCCTCAGGAAAGGCCAGTCCCCATGAGAGTTGCTCGGGGCCCTCTCGGGATTTCCATTCCCGTTGACGCCAGGGCCTAAGACCTTTTGTGGAGTCGTTCCCGAACATGAGGATTCCTCTCCAGTGCTGACATGCATCTTGGGTACTCCTGGAGTCTCCCAGGGGAGTCAGTCCTCGTCTCGAGTGGGGCATGCACGTGCGCTTTCCTCCGAGCTTAGCAGCAGTGTCACTCTTCCCTTCCCGTGGATCACGGATCTGTGGCTTTCCCTCGAGGCTTTCCCACGAGGCTTTCCCACACGGCTGTCCCATGTGCCACCGTGGTGTGAGTCGATCCTCGGCTTGAAAGTCGAGACAGTGCAGGGAAAACAGCCTTCCCTGGAATAGACTGAGACATCTGGGGACTCTGGAATGTTGCAAGACCCTGGAGTTCCTCGCCTTTCCTGAGGAGAGCGCCTCCTCTTGAGATGCGACGGGAACGCCGGAATTCTTTCCGAACACGCAGGGAAAGGATCCCTCCTCTCAAGCTATGAGGCGGAAACGGGGTCCTCTGGATGTGGGTGGGACTCTTGTGCTTTCCCTCGAGTGGAGACAGGAATGTCGGGGAACGTTTTGAGTTGCAGCAAGGGTGTGAAGGACCTTTGAAAGTTCCTGAGGTTAGGTGTGATTACCTCGAGACGCCTCAGAGGAAATGGGCCTCAATCTCGCCTTAAGCGGAAAACCTTCTGGATTTTCTCGAGTTGCGGCAGGTGCTCTCGATGTACGACGGCTCAGGGACATGGCGAGGAAATACATGCGAGTTGCTCGGGGGCCTCTCGGGATTCCTCTCCCGTCGATGCCGGGGCCTAAGACCTTGTGTGGAGTCGGTTCCGGAACTTGAGGATTCCTCTCCAGTGTTGACATGGATCTTGGCGTCCAAAAGGCGAGATGAGGCCCATTTCCGCTGAGCCGTCTCGAGGCTAATCACACCTAACCTCTGGAACTTCAAAGGGTCCTTCACACTTGCTGCAACTCAAGAAGTTCTCCGACATACCGTCTCCACTCGAGAGTATTAACATCTTCCCTCCCACTTTCAGAGGAGCACCGTTTCCTCCCATAGCTCGAGAGGAGGGATCCTTTCCCTGCGTGGTCTGGAAAGCATTCCCGGCGTTCCAGTCGCATCTCAAGAGGAGGCCCTCTCAACAGGAAAAGGCGAGAGAAACTCAGGGTCGTTCCACCATTCCCAGAGTCCCCCAGATGTCTCTGTCAATTCCAGGGAAACCTGTTTTCCCTGCACTGCCTCGACTTTCAAGCCGAGGATCGACTCACACCACGGTGGCACGTGGGACAGCCCTAAGGAAAATCCTCGTGGGAAAGCCTCCAGGGAAAGCCACAGATCCCTTGATCCACGCGATGGGAAGTGTGACACTGCTGCTACAGTTCGTGAGGAAAGCTCACGTGCATGCACCCACACGAGAGGAGCACTGACTCCCCAGGGGAGACTCCAGAAATACGCCAAGAGACCCATGTCAGCACTGGGGAGGAATCCTCAGGTTCCGGCCCCCGACTCCACACAAGGTCTTAGGCCCCAACATCGACGGGAGAGGAATCCCCGAAAGGCCCCCTTGCAACTCCATGGGCACTGGCCTTTCCTGAGGCCACCAGAGCGGGTCCCTGAGGTCCCCGTCTTAACTCGAGAGAGCCTGCCCAACTCTAGAAAATCCAGGAGTTTCTCCACTCCAGGCGAGATGAGGCCCATTTCCTCTGAGGCGTCTGGAGGCTCATCACACCTAAACTCTGGAAATTCAAAAGGGTCCTTGCTGCAACTCAAGATGTTCCCCGACATACCCGTCTCCACTAGAGAGGAAGCACGAGGGTCCCGCCCACATCCAGAGGAACCCCGTTTCCGCCTGGCAGCTTGAGATGAGGGATCCTATCCTGCTTAGTCAGGAAAGATTTTTCGGCGTTCCCGTGGCATCTCAAGAGTAAGGGCTCTCAATAGGAAAGGCGAGAGGAACTCCAGGGTCGTGCCACCATTCCAAGAGTCGCCCAGATGTGTCAGTCCATTTCAGAGGAACCTGTTTTCCCTGCACTGCCTCGACTTTCACGCCGAATATCGACTCACACCATGGTGGCACGTGGAACAGCCCTGTGGGAAAGCCTCGTGGGAAAGCCTCGAGAGGAAAGCCACAGATCCCTTGATCCCCGCGACGGGAAGCGTGACACACCTGCTACACTGTCCCTGAGGTCACGGTCGTATGTTGAGAGCACCTGCCACAACTCGAGAAAATCCAGGAGGTTCTCTGCTTCAGTCGAGATGAGGCCCATTTTCTCTGCGGCGTCTCGAGAGTAATCACGCCTTAACTCTGGAACTTCCAAAGGGTCCTACACACCCTTGCTACAACTCAAGAAGTTCCCCGACATACCCGTCTCCACTCCAGAGGAAGCACGAGGGTCCGGCCACCTCCAGAGGAGCTCCGTTTCCTCCTCCAAGCTCGAGATGAGGGATCCTTCTCTGCTTCCTCGGGAAAGAATTTCCGACGTTTCCGACGCATCTCAAGAGGAGGCGCGCTGCACAGGAAAGGCGAGAGGAACTCATGGGTCGTGCCACCATTCCAAGAGTCCCCCAGATGTCTCAGTCCATTCCAGAGGATCCTGTTTTCCCTGCACTGCTTCAACTTGCACGGCGAGGATCGCGGTGGCAGAGGCGAGGATCGCGGTGGTACGTGGGAGAGCCCTGTGGGAAAGCCTCGTCTGAAAGCCTCGAGGGAAAGCCACAGATCCCTTGATCCACGCGATGGGAAGCGTGACACTGCTGCTACATCAAGGGAGGAAAGTGCACGTGCATGCCCCACTCGAGACGAGGACTGACTCCCCTGGGGAGACTCCAGAAGTACCTCAAGATGCATGTCAGCCCTGGAGAGGAATCTTCAGGTTCTGGCCCGACTCCACACAAGGTCTTAGGCCCTGGCATCGACGGAGAGGAATAGCGACACGCCCTCTAGCAACTCGCATGGGGACTGGCCTTTCCTGAGGTCACCAGAGCGGGTCCATGAGGTCCCCGTCGTAAGTCGAGAGCACCTGCCGCAACTCGGTAAAAAATCCAGAAGGTTCTCCCCTCCAGGCGAGATAAGGCCCGTTTCCACTGAGGTGTCTGAGGCTAATCACACGTGACCTCTGGAACTTCCAAAGAGTCTTTCACAGTCATGCTGCAACTCAAGAAGTTCCCCGACATACCTGTCTCATTCAAGAGGAAGCACGAGCGTCCCGGCCACATCCAGAGGAGCTCCGTTTCCGCCTCGTAGCTCGAGATGAGGGATCCTTTCCCTGCTTGGTTGGGAAAGAATTCCCGGCAATCCCCATCGCATCTCAAGAGGAGGCTCTCTCCAAAGGAAAGGGGAGAGGAACTGCAGGGTCGTGCCACCATTCCGAGACTCCCCGAGACGTCTCAGTCCATTCCACAGGAACTTGTTTTCCCTTCACTGTCTCGGCTTTCACGCCGAGGATCGACTCACACCACCGTGGCACGTGGGACAGCGCTGTGGGAAAGCCCCGTGGGAAAGACTCGATGGAAAAGCCACAGATCCCTTGGTCCACGCAAGGGGAAGCGTGACACTGCTGCTACAGCATGGGAAGAAAGGGCACGCTCATGCCCCCACTCGAGACGAGGCCTCACTCCCTTGTGGAGACTCCAGAAGTACGCCCAAAATCCATGTCAGTACTGGAGAGGAATCCTCAGGTTCCGGCCCCGACTCCACACAAGGTCTTAGGCCCCGGCATCGACGGGAGAGGAATCACGAGAGGCCCCCTAGGAACACGCATGATGACTGGCCTTTCCTGTGCCGCCAGAGCGGGTCCCCTGAAGTCCCCGTCGTAACTCGAGAGCACCTGCTGAAACTAGGGAATATCCAGGAGCCTCTCCAATTCCAGGCGACATGAGGCCCACTTCCGCTGAGGCATCTCGAGACTAACCACAACCTAACCTCTGGATTCTTCCAAGGGTCCTTCACACCCTTGCTACAACTCAAGAAGTTCCCCGACATACCCGTTCCTCTTCACATTCTGCCATAATATGGTGGTGTCATCTGCATATCTAAGTTTATTGATATTTCTACCGGCAATCTTGATTCCAGCTCATGTATCTTCCATCCCACGCATTTTTCATGATGTACTCTGCATATAAGTTAAATAAACAGGGTGACGATATACAGCCTTGACATACTCCTTTTCCTTTTTGGAACCAGTCTGTTGTTCCATGTCCTGCCCTAACTGTTGCTTCCTGACCTTCATCCAGATTTTCA
>NW_017191975.1:0-10520 GCF_001704415.2 Capra hircus
GAGGGACCTCAAGCAACTCGCATGGGGACTGGCCTTTCCTGAGGCCACCAGAACGGGTCCCTGAGGTCCCCGTCTTAAGTCGAGAGCACCTGCCCGCAACTCGAGAAAATCCAGGAGGTTCTCCCCTCCAGGCGAGATGAGGCCCATTTCGCTGAGGCGTCTCGAGGCTAATCACACCTAACCTCTGGAACTTCCAAAAGGTCCTTCACACTCTTGCTGCAACTCAAGAAGTTCCCGACATACCCGTCTCCACTCGAGACGAAGCACGAGAGTCCCGCCCACATCCAGAGGAGCCCCGTTTCCGCCTCATAGCTGCGAGAGGAGGGACCCTTTCCCTGCGTGGTCTGGAAAGAATTCCCGGCGTCCCGTCGCATCTCAAGAGGAGTGCTCTCCACAGGAAAGGCGAGAGAACTCCAGGTTCGTGCCACCATTACCAGAGTCCTCCAGATGTCTCAGTCCATTCCAGGGAAAACCTGTTTTCCCTGCACTGCCTCGACTTTCAAGCGAGGATCGACTCACACCACGGTGGCACGTGGGAGAGCCCTGTGGAAAGGAAAGCCTCGTGGGAAAGCTCGTGGGAAAGCCTCGAGGAAAGCCACTGATCACATGATCCAGGCGAGGAAGGGTTACACTGCTGCTACAGCTCGGGAGGAAAGCGCACGTGCATGCCCCCCACTGAGAGAAGGACTGACTCCCCTGGGGAGACTCCAGAAGTACCCTAAGATCCATGTCAGCACTGGAGAGGAATCCTCAGGGTTCCGCACTGACTCCACACACAAGTCTTAGGCCCCGGCATCGAAGGAGAGGAATCCCAAGTGGCCCCGAGTACTCGCATGACTGGCCTTTCCTGAGGCCACCAGAGCGGGTCCCTGAGGTCCCCGTCTTAAGTCGAGAGCACCTGCGCAACTCGAGAAATCCAGGAGGTTCTCCCCTCCGGCAAGATGAGGCCCATTTCCGCTGAGGCGTCTCGAGGCTAATCACACCTAACCTCTGGAACTTCCAAAGGGTCCTTCACACCCTTGCTGCAACTCAAGAAGTTCCCCGACATACCAGTCTCCACTCAAGAGGAAGCACGAGAGTCCCGCCCACATCCAGAGGAGCCCGGATTCCACCTCTAGCTCGAGAGGAGGGATTCTTTTCCTGCTCGTCTGGAAAGAATTCCCGGCGTTCCCGTCGCATCTCAAGAAGAGGCGCTCTCACAGGAAAGGCGAGAGAAACTCCAGGTCTTGCCACAATTCCAAGGGACCCCAGATGTCTCAGTCCATTCCAGGGAACTTGTTTTCCCTGCACTGCCTCTACTTTCACGCCGAGGATCCACTCACTCCACCATGGCACAGGTGGGACAGCCCTGTGGGAAAGCCCTCTTCGGAAAGCCTCGAGGGAAAGCCACAGATCCCTTGATCCCGCGAGGGAAGTGTGACACTGCTGCTACAGCTCGGAGGAAGCTCACGTGCATGCCCCCACTCGAGACGAGCACTGACTCCCCCAGGGAGACTCCAGAATACCCCAAGATCCATGTCAGCACTGGAGAGGAATCCTCAGGTTTTGGCACAGACTCCACACAAGATCTTAGGTCCCGGCATCGACGGGAGACGAATCCCGAGAGACCCATGAGCAACTCGCATGGGGACTTCCCTTTCGTGAAGCCACAAGAGGGGGGTCCCTGATGTCACCGTCGTAAGTCGAGAGCATCTGCTGCAACTCGAGAAAATCCAGGAGGTTCTCTCTCCTGGCGAGATGAGGCCCATTTCCGCTGAGGGGTCTCGAGGCTAATCACACCTAAACTCTGGAACTTCCAAAGGGTCATTCACACCCTTGCTGCAACTCAAGAAGTTCCCCAACATGCTCGTCTCCACTCGACAGGAAGCACGAGAGTCCCGCCCACATCCAGAGGAGACCCGTTTCCGCCTCCTAGCTAGAGAGGAGGATACTTTCCCTGCGTGGTCGGGAAAGAATTCCCGGCTTTCCCGTCGCATCTCAAGTGGAGGCGCTCTCCACAGGAAAGGCGAGAGGAACTCCAGGTCGTGCCACATTCCAGAGTCCCCCAGATGTCTCAGTCCATTCCAGGAAACCTGTTTTCCCTGCACTGCCTCGACTTTCAAGCGAGTATCGACTCACACCACGGTGGCACGTGGGACAGCCCTGTGGGAAAGCTGCCGGGAGCCAGTGTGAGGAATCCCGCCCGTGACAAGGTCATGAGGAAGGAAGCTGACATTCGCAAGGCGTGCTCAGACTTCAGGGACCCCTCTGGAAATTCCTAAGCATGTACCCCAACAAAAATCTGCCGCTTTTGTGCTCTGCTTTTCCACTCTTCTGACATTTTCTGGAAAAAGTCAATTCAGGGTTTCAGTCTTCTGCATTTGAAAGAGTGTTTCAATCTAAAAACCCCTCCGATGGCTTTCTAGCCTGCCTGCAGGACTCTGCGAGTGTGATTGTTTGAGGCCTCCTGACTGCAGGAGGCACAGGAAGCTTAAAACATCCTAGGAATGTAGGGGCTTCGAAGAGTCAAAATCTTTAGAATAGGACTGATTAAAAGTTTCATTTGTTGAGTCAATGCTTGCTGCCAAATTTTCATATCCTTATTTTTAGATATAGTTGGTATATAGAAAAACAAGTAGTAGACCTGGTATTAGCAACATTAGATCTTTGAGTTAAGTACCTTCTTTGTTATATCCCACTGCACCTTTGTTCTATAGAGATGTAACTTTAATGCTTTAAGGAGATGCAAATTAAAGAAAAACACTTCGGGAAACAAAATCAACATTCATTAAGGAAGAGAGCTAAAAAGTGTTAACAAGCTTCTTGGCCAGAAGATAATGTAAATCACCTGAGACCTTTTGTATACAAAATGATGTATAGAAAGAGTCTGGGCTGCGAACGCTACATAATTCTGTGTTACCCGTTGATCTCCATGTTTTATCAAAAGTATAAAAGGCCTTCTGAACAATAAAGGATCGGACCAGTTTCTCGAACTAGTCTCTCGGCCTGGTTTCTTGGGACTCTGGCTCCCCCCATGTCTCTCTCTCTCCTCTTCTCTCCCCTTCCCTCTCTCTGCTCTTTACTTTAACTTCAGGCTGAATCTCCATCTGGGGCGCAGAGGCTCGCCAGGTCTACTTACTTGCCCCGGCTGTTAAGACCCGCACGAAAGGGAGCTTAAGGCGAGGCACCCTTAGATATTCAAGCGGGCGCCGGTGGCCCAACGTAGATGGTGCAGATTCCTTGTCTGGAATTTTATTGGCCTTCCGCGTAAACCAAGCTATTCAGCCCTCTTCCTCCACTTAATCTTCTTATTACACTATAGTTTCTTAATCTAATCTTACATTAATAAACAAACAAGTCTTTCCACGCCAACAGCCGTCCACCCTTCGAATTCCCTGGTTCCACCGGGCCAGGACCCTCGCGGCAAGTGGCGCCCGGAACAGGCTATTCGAAGGTAGGTTCCTCGGAGCAAAAGCTCCCCCCGGAGCACTCTCTGCTGCTCCCCCCGGAGCCCTCTCCGTTGCTCCCCCCGGAGCACTCTCTGTTGCTCCCCCCGGAGTGACTTAATCACTCCCCCCGGAGTACTTTCGGGTACTCCCCCAGTGTTGAGTGTTCGGACGGCTAGGACCCCACTCAGGGTGCCGCGGACCCCCCTGTAGGATAGACAGGGTGAGGAAGAGTGGGAAGTGTTCAAGGGTTTAAGAGAAACCTGGTGCTCTAGAGGTTGAAAAGAAACCTGCTATCCTAGGGTTAAAAACAAAACCCCCCTCGCCAGAGGTAAAACCTTTTGTTGAGGTAGACTTTTCTATAAAGACTTAATTTTCTGACATGGTAACAGTGAATCAAAAGAAAGACAGCTTTTTATAGGAGTAATCTTGCAGTTACTAACTAAACGAGGAATTAAAGTTAAAAAATTCCAATATTCATTCATTTTTTTCCTTTGTACAAGAACAGTGTCCCTGGTTTCCAGAAGAAGGCACTGTTAACTTAGACACCTGGGAGAGAGTAGGAAAACAGCTAAAAACTTACTATACTTTGCATGGGCCTGTAAATGCTTTTGCTCTGTAAAATATGATTACAAATGTTCTGGACCCCTGTCATGAGGCTGTTAGATAGCCTATGGGAGAGGCTATAGCGGTAAATGGTAGTGGGTCTCCACCTTCTATGCAGATCGTATTTTCTGCCATTGGCAAACAAAAGGAGAGAGACTCCTCTTCCTCCCGAGGAAGGAGGGTGCTTACAGGACGCCAGCGGCCGAGCGCCCTGGAGAGCCCCCTCCCCCCTCTACACAAACCAAACCTTTAAAAAAGTTATCTTATTTAAGGCGACCACTGCAACCTCTGCTTGCGCCTCCCCAGGGCTTAAGAACTCCCCACTTTATATCCAAAGCCTCCCAGAACATTGCTTAAGTTTGAAAACGATAGTGACAATATTTTTGAGCAAAAGAGCTTTTAAAACAGAGCTTGCTCCTTGCATAAAATCCCCTCAGGAGGGGCCTCACCCAACAAAAAAAAAAGAAAAAGGAAGAAAAACAGAAAAAAAAAATATTCGTAATAAAAAGGACTTTACAAATGCAAAATGTTTCTCTTGAGGCCAAATAGAACATGTTTTGCCAAAATGTCCTGCTAAACAGACACAACAACCCGTACCAAACAACCCCAGGTAGCTCAGGCCTAGACCTCAGTTCCACCACTTCAATAATATTAACCCCTGATGTTGCCAGTGACTCAGATTCCAATGAGAGTGGCTAGTCCCCTGCCTGAGGACATTGTAAGACTTGTACTGGGGCATAGCTTGCTTTCTTTTCAAGAAATTTCGGTAGTGTCTTGTGTAGTAAATTCTGATTATACTGAAAAAACTGAAGTTTTGATCTCGCCACCCTGCTAAAAACTGTGCAATTAATAAAAATTAAAAAAAAAAAATAATAGCACAGCTTTTGCTTTTACCTTATTACCAAACAGAAAAACCAGACAAAAAAAAGCCCCAGAGGATCTAGATCTAGCTTTTTGGGTGCAAAAAAATTGCAGCTTCTAGGCCTTTAAAAGATTTTTTAATTCAAAGATATAAAATGTCATGGCTGTTAGACAATAGACAAGACGTTTCTTACATTGCTGAGAGACTAGCGCAGCTCCTGGCCAACATATACTACTGAAAAGGAGTTAGAAAAAGTGGTATGCAGGATAAAAATGCCTATAGAGTAAGAGGTGAGAGAGAGTTTAAAACCTTGGTGAATAGTGAGCTCCCCGTTGCTGGAAGTTTTCAAGCTAAGATTAAATGGTTACTTGTCATCTAAAAGGCTATAGACCAGATTTGGGTTATAAAAAGATCATTAGAAAAGCTTATAAAGATATTGTGTAAACACCTCTTTTCTTGCTTCTTATATTTGGGTCTAGTGATATGGTTTTTTGGATAACAAAAATTACTCAGAAACGGCCTATGAAAACTATTCTGATTAATGGCAAGTCTATTGTGGGGTTATTAGACACAGGAGCAGACGTTTCTTGCATTTCAGGAAAAGACTGGCCTAGCTCCTGGCCCACCTCCTGGCCCACACATACTACTGAAAATAACTTGGTGGGGATAGGAAGAGCCCCCACAGTAGCCAAAAGTGCAAAAATTTTAGATTGGCAATTTGAGGACACCCGTGGAACTTTCCAACCGTATGTAGTCCCTTCACTCCCCCTTACCCTGTGGGGGAGGGACATGCTATCTCAAATGGGAGTGTTACTTTTTAGCCCTGATGATAAAGTGACCTCTCAGATGCTGCAGATCGGCTATGATCCATCAAAAGGATTGGGTAAACAACAGACAAGAATAATTGAGCTAATTTGCCCAACTCCTTGCAAGCTATATACTGGATTGGGATATCCAAATTTATAATGAAGGCCATTGTTTTTGCTGCCTACCCCATTACATGAAAATTTCAAGATCCGGTGTGGGTGGAACAGTGGCCTCTGCCTAAGGAAAAATTACTGACATATTAATTAAAAAGATTAATTCAAATATACTGATTTATTAAATTGTTTAATAAAAGAACCATCAAAAATTGCACTTCCATATAACAGAGAACAACTTGATGCTTTTCAAATGTTTGATGATTGGCAGATTGCTATAGGAAATTCTTGTGATCAGATCTTGCATCATTTACCCTCACGTGCTTTGTTAATTCAAAAATTAAAAAGAGAGAAATTAAGTATAGTTTTCCCCCATCAGATTTTACAACATGTTCTCTTTGTAATAAGTTAAATGCTGATTCGTTTGAAACAGTAAAATAAAAAGCCATTAGTAAAGCAAAAAGATCTCCTCCAGATAACAAAAAGATCCCGACCCAAAATTTACTGCGGGTCGAGGAAGTGTTTATATTTTTTTCCACAGGGTGCAGATTCGTCAACTTGGATCCCGGACAGACTGATTCGCCACAAAAGAAAAAGGGAACTTCTCTGCCACCACCACCGCGGGAAACAGCCGCGCACCAAAAGCTGCGGGCGGGGCCAGCCTGACTGACGGAACCCAGTGCACCGCACTCGCAGCCCCATAACAGCGCCAGTGTCAGAGGGCGGGGTGAAGGCCGCTGCTCCTACCGGCAAAAGAGGCAAAAGAAACATCAAGATCCCGGCAGGACTAACAGCTGCTGCAGCACAAACTCCAACCAGAAAATGACTCTATTTACTCTATTTTGGCTTGTCTATCCTCTCCTTATGTTCTTCTTTTCACCAATGATTCCAGAAAACTTAATGTACCTAATGTAGCGACTTGTGAACCATGGATGTTTTCATCTTGTTTAACTCCTCAAAGTAATGTCTGCTCTTCTGTGGTTTTAAAGATGTCCTATAACTGTAACAACTTATTGATATGATAATTATGTTCTTGCTGTGTTACAACAACTGTTATTGTTACTACAACAGCAATCATTGACTCAACAAGTGTAAATGCCCAATATGTTAAAAAATCAAGGTTTAGGTATTTTGGAACAGCTCAGATATTAGTTTAGACTTAGGGAAACTTCATAATCAGATTCAGACCTTGGAACACTCCCGATTAGATTTTACCACCGCAGGAGAAGCCAATGACTTTTCCCACACTTTCTCTAACTTCATTTCTGAAGACTGTTCTGTCTACTGTCTATAATCTTGCTCCTCATAATCATACTTCCCTATATTGTCTAGATTCTTCGGCAGAGCATTCGGAATCTCGAGACCGAACTGCACCTGATTTTAAACATAAATAATCAATTATTTAAAATTAAAAAGGGTGAGATGCCGGGAGCCAGAGTGAGGAATCCCGCCCGTGACAAGGTCATGAGGAAGGAAGCTGACATTCGCAAGGCGTGCTCAGACTTCAGGGACCCCTCTGGAAATTCCTAAGCATGTACCCCAACAAAAATCTGCCAGCTTTTGTGCTCTGCTTTTCCACTCTTCTGACATTTTCTGGAAAAAGTCAATTCAGGGTTTCAGTCTTCTGCATTTGAAAGAGTGTTTCAATCTAAAAACCCCTCCGATGGCTTTCTAGCCTGCCTGCAGGACTCTGCGAGTGTGATTGTTTGAGGCCTCCTGACTGCAGGAGGCACAGGAAGCTTAAAATATCCTAGGAATGTAGGGGCTTCCGAAGAGTCAAAATCTTTAGAATAGGACTGATTAAAAGTTTCATTTGTTGAGTCAATGCTTGCTGCCAAATTTTCATATCCTTTATTTTTAGATATAGTTGGTATATAGAAAAACAAGTAGTAGACCTGGTATTAGCAACATTAGATCTTTGAGTTAAGTACCTTCTTTGTTATATCCCACTGCACCTTTGTTCTATAGAGATGTAACTTTAATGCTTTAAGGAGATGCAAATTAAAGAAAAACACTTCAGGGGGAAACAAAATCAACATTCATTAAGGAAGAGAGCTAAAAAGTGTTAACAAGCTTCTTGGCCAGAAGATAATGTAAATCACCTGAGACCTTTTGTATACAAAATGATGTATAGAAAGAGTCTGGGCTGCGAACGCTACATAATTCTGTGTTACCCATTGATCTCCATGTTTTATCAAAAGTATAAAAGGCCTTCTGAACAATAAAGGATCGGATCAGTTTCTCGAACTAGTCTCTCGGCCTGGTTTCTTGGGACTCTGGCTCCCCCCATGTCTCTCTCTCTCCTCTTCTCTCCCCTTCCCTCTCTCTGCTCTTTACTTTAACTTCAGGCTGAATCTCCATCTGGGGCGCGGAGGCTCGCCAGGTCTACTTACTTGCCCCGGCTGTTAAGACCCGCACCAAAGGGAGCTTAAGGCGAAGCACCCTTAGATATTCAAGCGGGCGCCGGTGGCCCAACGTAGATGGTGCAAATTCCTTGTCTGGAATTTTATTGGCCTTCCGCGTAAACCAAGCTATTCAGCCCTCTTCGTCCACTTAATCTTCTTATTACACTATAGTTTCTTAATCTAATCTTACATTAATAAACAAACAAGTCTTTCCACGCCAACGCCGTCCACCCTTCGAATTCCCTGGATCCACCGGGGCTGGACCCCGGCAGAAAGCCTCGTGGGAAAGCCTCGTGGGAAAGCCTCGAGGGAAAGCCACAGATCCCTTGATCCACGCGAAGGGAAGCATGACACTGCTGCTACAGCTCGGAAGGAAAGCGCACGTGCATGCCCCCACTCGGAGAGGAGGACTGACTCTACTGGGGAGACTCCAGAAGTCCCCCCAGATCCACGTCAGCACAGGAGAGGAATACTCAGGTTCCGGCACCGGCTCCACACAAGATCTTAGGCCCCGGCATCGACGGGAGAGGAATCCCGAGAGGCCCCCGAACAACTCGCTTGGGGACTGGTCCTTTCCAGAGGCCACCAGAGCGGGTCCCTGAGGTCCCCGTCGTAAGTCGAGAGCACCTGCCCCAACTCGAGAACATCCAGGAGGTTCTCCCCTCCAGGCGAGATGAGGCCCATTTCCGCTGCAGCATCTCGAGGCTAATCACACCTAACCTCTGGAGCTCCCAAAGCGACTTCACACCCTTGCTGCAACTCAAGAAGATCCCCGACATACCCGTCTACACTCGAGAGGAAGCACGAGAGTCCCGCCCACATCCAGAGGAGCACCGTTTCCGCCTCCTAGCTCGAGAGGAGGGATCCTTTCCCTGCGTGGTCGGGAAACAATTCCTGGCGTTTCCGTCGCATCTCAAGAGGAGGCGCTCTCCACAGGAAAGGCGAGAGGAACTCCAGGGTCGTTCCACATTCCCAGAGTCCCCAGGATGTCTCAGTCCATTCCAGGGAAACCTGCTTTCCCTGCACTGCCTCGACTTTCAAGCGAAGATCGACTCACACCACGGTGGCACGTGGGACAGCCCTGTGGGAAAGCCTCGTTGGAAAGCCTCGAGGGAAAGCCACAGATCCCTTGATCCACGCGAAGGGAAGCGTGACACTGCTGCTACAGCTCGAGAGGAAAGCGCATGTGCATGCCCCCCCACTCGAGACGAGGACTGACTCCACTGGGGAGACTACAGAAGAACCCCAAGATTCATGTCAGCACTGGAGAGGAATGCTAAGGTTCCGGCACCGACTCCACACAAGATCTTATGCCCCCGCATAGACGGGAGAGGAATCCCGAGAGGCCCCCGAGCAACTAGCATGGGACTGGCCTTTCCTGAGGCCACCAGAGCGGGTCCCTGAGGTCCCCGTAGTAAGTCGAGAGCACCTGCTGCACCTCGAGAAAATCCAGGAGGTTCTCCCCTCCAGGCGAGATGAGGCCCATTTCCGCTGAGGCGTCTCGAGGCTAATCACACCTAACCTCTGGAACTTCCAAAGGGTTCTTCACACCCTTGCTGCAACTCAAGAAGTTCCCCGACATACCCGTCTCCACTTGAGAGGAAGCACGAGAGTCCCGGCCACATCCAGAGGAGCCCCGTTTCCGAGTCCTAGCCTGAGATGAGGGATCCTTTCCCTGCTTGGTCGGGAAAGAATTCCCGGCGTTCCCGTCGCATCTCAAGAGGAGGCGCTCTCCACAGGAAAGGCGAGAGGAACTCCAGGGTCGTGACACCATTCCCAGAGACAACCAGGTGTCTCAGTCCATTACAGGAAACCTGTTTTCCCTGCACTGCGTCGACTTTCAAGCCGAAGATCGACTCACACCACGGTGGCACGTGGGCAGCCCTGTGGGAAAGCCTCGTGGAAAGCCTCGTGGGAAAGCCTCGAGGGAAAGCCACAGATCCCTTGATCCACGCGAAGGGAAGCGTGACACTGCTGCTACAGCTCGGGAGGAAAGCGCACGTGCATGCCCCCACTCGAGACGAGGACTGAGTCTCCTGGGGAGACTCCAGAAGTACCCCAAGATCCATGTCAGCACTGGAGAGGAATCCTCAGGTTCTGGCACCGACTCCACACGAGGTCTTAGGCCGCAGCATCGACGGGAGAGGAATCCCAAGAGTCCCCCGAGCAACTCCCATGGGGAATGGCCTTTCCTGAGGCCACCAGAGCGGGTCCCTGAGGTCCCCGTCGAAAGTCGAGAGCACCTGCCGAAACTCGAGAACATCCAGAGGTTCTCCCTCCAGGTTGCCTCCCCTCTCCAGGG